>NC_062529.1:6138339-6370839 GCF_022655615.1 Tachysurus fulvidraco
TGATGTGCCGTCTGGATCATATGTGGTCCATATTGTGTCCCCAGTCTACAGATTCGAGCCTGTCAGAGTTGACATTACCTCAACAGGCAAAATGCGGTATGACTCTCTTAGATAAATAATCCTGTAGAATAGAAATACATATAGAGATATAGATATCTACTTCTGCTCTTGTTATCTTTAGAATAGTTTAGTGTGAGGAAAATAGTGAATAGTGGCCGGATTTGTCACAATATTTTGATGGTGCACTGTTACATAACAGAAATAGTGTTGACTGCTGTTTTCAGTGGAAAGTATAAGCCATGCTCTGGAAGTTACCAGATGGGGTCATGGACTGATTTGCATGTTGCTCGCATTTTCAGGATCATGAAAACGTGTTACATGAAGTTAGATTAGACACTCGGAATAGGATGGAATGGAATAGAAAGCTTATAGAAAATAGAATATTTTATAATTGATTTCTTAAAGAACGAAGAATTCTCTGTTCATTTCATGTTATCTACATTTTTACGGCATTTGGCAGACACCTTTTGTTTTTTGTGTTTTTGTTTTTTTTCTTTTCATCTAACCATAAACTAACCATGTACATTCACCATATGGTTAGTTTATGCCAAAGTTTTTGTCAAAAGTTTATAGACACCTTACCAATCCTTCCCCAAACAAAGTCTGCTGTAGAAATACAGTCTCCCTTCATTTGAACTATGAAACCCGAGTGTGGTCCAGCATTACAGTGCACCCATGCAACCAAAGACATGGTCGTCAAGGTTGGAGTGGAAGAACTTGAGTGTCCTGACATATGGAATGAACCGGACCACTGACTGCACCCCAGACCTTATCACCCAAATTAAATGCCAGACTTCACTAATACTCTTATTGATGAATGATGGGCCAAATCCCCACAGTCACACACAAGATGTGTAAAGACATCTCATAATAGTGAAGGTTACTAAATGTGGAATGGGAACATTCATATAGCACATATGTGTGTGATTCGGGTTCAGTCTCCAAAATAAAGCAGTTCTATTTAGAAGTTGGGAGATAGACACAAGTGAATAATGTATGTGTGAAACAATAATGCTTTTTATTACATATAAGTGCACTTACAAAATGTTACCTAACTCAGTTGTATTATAGTATCATTAAGTATTACTGATTTTTTAGTAAAACTTAATGTCCATTTTAAAATTCAAGAGGTTTATTCTGCATTTGTACAAAAACGTTTGTAATAACATACAAATTTCCTAGTATATGATTAATATTGTGTCAACAAAAACATGGTGTATGAGTAATATGTATTTTGCATTGTGTTTTTCCACCCCCCCAAAAATAGACAAAACAGTCAAAATGGCCCCCATTCAGAAGCCTTTTAATAATGTCTTTCAAAATATTGTCAAACTAACTATTTTGCTTAAGTTATTTTCAATGTTAAGCAAGTGTATCTAATTCTTTTGAATGTGGATGTATGCCTGATTATAGCATGATTGAATATATGCATTACGGTATAATATGCTATAATACTTCTTATCTTTAGTGCCAGAAGAGTCAATTATATCAAGACATCCGAGGTATTGCAATTGCCTTACCCTGTTCAGATGACATGTACAGGACATCATTCATACTTCACAAAACGAGACACATGGGGTTGGTCTGATTTCTTCATGAACCCTATGGTAAGCTTGTTGTTACTATATATTTTCATCTTAGGATGTCGCATTAGGTGATAAGAAGGAAAGATACTTACAGTATGCTGAAGTTCTGGAGCCTGTAGGGCACTTGGGAAGACTGTCTGTCTGTCTTAGGATCAGTATTAAAAAGCTCTTGTGTAACCAGGTTTAAAAATAGGAGATAATTTATTTGTTTAAATATATTTTTTGTGTGTCTTTATGTGGGGTGCTATTTAAAAAAGGTAGTAAAAAAAACAAACAATAAAAATCTATAGGAAGCGATTATATATTCATCTTAGTTTAAATTACTACATGTTGCATGGAATCACCAGACTTATCATTTTAAGGCTTGGATTCATGCTATTTACTGCTACTTTATGATTTTAGTTTTTACTTTTACTTTACTTTTTAGTTCTATTTCTAAATACTTTCATCCTTTAGGCCAGAATTGCTTTGTTACTCTGTAATGGGTCTGTTTATATATAATAGTAAATAAGTGATGACAGATCGGCATGGCTCACCTGTTTTTTTCCACATTCCTCAGGTTCTCATGATGGTTCCTCCTGTTTTGATCATCCTTCTTCTCCCAAAGCTTATCAACATGAATGACCCAGGGATGAGAAGGGTGAGTTCAATCTAGCTTTCTCATTCAGAAAGTGCTGGTTGAAACCTGGGTTGTTGTGTTAGGTCCTTATCAAACTTGTGTGATACACAGGAATCGCAAGAATAAATATCCTCAATCCCATAATCAGCTACCACCAGCCATTCTATCCACAAAAAATTCTGTTTCAATAGACACTAACAGGGCACTCAAGTTTTGAAGACAGGCAAGAGTGACATTTCCAACCCCCCAGCAAACCCCAACCCCCCGACACCGACAACACCACCCACCACCAAAAAAAACAAAAAAAACTGTGTTTCACCAGGATCACTGACCACATTTTAACCAAATAGTATTTGTTACATTTTTATTTATTTGTGTGTGTGTGTGTGTGTGTGTGTGTGTGTGTGTGAGAGAGAGAGAGAGAGAGAGAGAGAGAGATTATGGTGTTGTTTATTGTAAGTGTTTGTTGCCTTTTTGGACTCCTTTATCATTTGTAATGTTGCTCCTATTTAAAACAGTTCAGCTCAAGCCCAGCCGTTTTTAGGGATTGAGGACAATGTCCCGTCCGGAGACAAGCTGTTTCGTGTTGAGGTTCTGTTCAACCGACCATCGAAAATACCCTCTCTAACGAATGTTTTTTTTTTCTCATTGGTTGTTGCGTTAAATCTTACCCATATTCAATAGTGCTATTTTCTGATTGGCTATTGTGTAGCCTCTTTTTTTGATTGGCTGATAAGTGTCAGGCTCGACCAAGAGCTCCAGGGGAGAGACGCTTGGTTCCTGCCCGGTTGACAGCCCTATAATAATTATATTGAGATTTTACATTTATTCATTTGTTTGGGCAAGTATACATGATTATGGTCTTGGTCTTACTCAAGTAGTACATTATTAAATATGATATTTTGAGAAATATAATTGGACAAATGAATCATCATGTTGAAATATTTTCTAGTAATGACCTCTATTGTATCTTGTATTTGTTTGTTTATTTATTAGGAAATGGAACAGTCAATGAATATGCTCAATCCCAGCCCTGAGATTCCAGATGTATCTGAGCTCATGACCAAGTTCTTTGCCCCACCTAAATGCCAAAGCAAATCAACTCACAGGGGACACAGGGGTAGTGGTCCACGCAGGAGATAACGTATGTGAGCAAGAAGACATGTTACTCATGCTTTTGTTTATTCTGATTTCCCCATTTCAGTCTTTTGCTAAATTACTATCACAAATTGTGAACCATGAGTTTGCAAATATGTTTGATGCTGTTACCACCGACGGGGTTTTAGTTCTGTAAGTTTTTATTTCTTTGCTTTTTGAATACCTTTGCTTATTACATTTCTGTTCTTATTGTGCCAGAATTTATTGAGTGTTTTTATTTATTGATTTGGAGAAAACAAGTAAATGTATATTAAGAGCAAAGATATATATATATATATATATATATATATATATATATATATATATAAATGTTATACATTTTATGAATGATACTATTTTATTAGCATAAAGTGAAAGCAACATGTTGAGCTACTAGTTTATTTAATGCATTGTGTGGATTTTGTCTGCATGCTATTAAATTACTTTAGAACCTCTGATTAGAAAATGTGGGTCTCTAAAAAGCAACAGCCTTGGCTGACTACGAAGGAAGTTGAATGCTTGTAGGCTAAATATATCACTAGTGAGAGTAAGAGGGGCTGTAAGGGACAAGCGGTAAGAGAAGCTGAGACTGATGTTGGTTATCGGGTATTGCTTCTTTTGTGGATGGGGACATTTGAGTGTTTGTAACCTTTAGTTACAGTGTAAACACCTATCATGTTGATCAATTTGTTGTGACATCTATTTCATAGACTGTGAAATATTTTTGGCTGTTATGACTGTACTGTATGAAGATTTATACTACCCATACTAATACATACTACTAGTACATAATACATACTAATATATCTTTAACTTATAAAACTTATAAAATAAAGAAACATTTGAACCAGCAGTGTTAAAAAAGTATGTTACTCTATTTATTGTTGATGTACAAAGCAGATCACCTTATATGCAGCAGATCACTGATTTATAGTCGTAAAGTCACTGTAGTTAGTGATATATGATCTAAACAGAGATAAGGAGAGGCATAATATGCTTATTGGAACTGATGGTTATAACTGCCTAATACTTTATGAATGTAAAGTGATTTTAGCAAATGATAGATAAATATTATGCCTTTTAAGCTATTAAGGTATTGTTCAATTCAATTCAAGTTTATTTGTATAGCGCTTTTTACAATAGACATTGTCTCAAAGCAGCTTTACAGAACATAAACATAGAGCAGATGGTAAACATAATTAATGATAAAGGAATTAACGAATAATAAAAGAAATAAGAATTAACAGAATAAAAATTCTAGATTATTAATTGTCGAAGTTATAACAGATTAAAAGACAGAATAATTCAGAAAAATATAAAGCCTGGTCCTGTCCCAGATGGCACAGATAGGCCTACAGTCTTTAATCATTGGTGTGTACCAGTGTTATATGAGAAAGAGGCTGAAGTCCAATGCTGATAGGCCCAAGGTATGTGGCCTATGACACAGTCAGTGTGGACTCAGATTGGGACTGATTTCCTCTTCAAGCAGACGTGATACATGGTAAAGTTGAGTATGTGGATTTTATTTATTTAAAATATTCCTGTCCCACTAGTTACAGATGACAATATATACTTTATAATAGATGTACAGAATATTATCTTGCATATAGACTGCTAATGAAATGATCCTCATTAAAAATTCATTTCAAACTCACAGTAAAATCTTGTTAAATGGATTTCTATGCTACGGTTAATAATCTGCCTATTGTTCTCATAGTATTAAAGGATGATACTTTTCAAGAGTACAGTGATGGCTTTCGTGGGCATTGCCATTTCAGCTGGAGTACTAGCTGTACAGCAGCAAGTTAAAAACCTCCATCTTCTTTCTCCAGAAGAGCAGGAATTGATTCAAAATGCTGGACATAAAGGTAAAAATCAGGCTGGTTCCGTGGCTATTGACTTTTTTTATTTGTTTGACTATATTCATTATTACACTTTAAATTCTTGAGAAAGAGCGCTTTAAGGTGAGAACATTTTAAACTTTCCGAAGCTGTATATATTATTAATATATTATTATTACTAGCTGTAGTAAATATATATATATATATATATAATCCTAATGATATATCTTAACAAATGACATTTTCTAGTGCTGTTTGCAATGAAATATCTAATTTGTATTGTATGGGTTGAGGACACTGACTTTTGTCTCCAAGCTCTTACATTTACATTTATGGCATTTAGCAGACGGCCTTATCCAGAACGCCCATATTCTGTAGTAATATATTTGTAAAACTGAGCAAGTGAGGGTTAAGGCCCTTGCTCAGGGGGCCAGTGATGGCAACTTTGTGGACCTGGAATTCAAATTCGCAGCAAATACCTTAACCATTAGGCTACCACATCCTTCTTGACAATAAAAACACAAAAAGTATAAACCGATGCCATCTATGAACTCATCTTCTGTGTATTATTAACTGTATTAAATGACCAGATTAACTGTATAGGCAAGTTATAGTTCTTATATTATCTGCAAAGGGTAGGTTTTCATTCTAATCAAGCAGGAGCCAGAGCTTGGCTTTAAGTAGACTACAGTATGGTTAGTCTTTCTGTATAAGAAAGGATGCACCTGGTATAGGATATAGGATACATTCTAGGGTCTTCTTTCAACAAGTATTACAATAAATTATACTCATTTTCACATCATCTCACAATGCTTAAGGGTGTGGTTTAAGTAGGAGCTCAGTATGGCATGTGACTTTTGGTACGTACAGTGTACATGTATGCAGTTGCAGAATCTAAACAAATAATCATCTGTACTGTATTGTATATCATCCTGTATAGCAGTGGAAATAAAAGTCTTATGTAGTGGTTGAATATGTAATATTTACTGTAAAATGTTTACCCTACCTCATGATCCTTTAAGCGCACTGGTGATTTCTTTTCTAGCCTGCATTCTGGAACTAAGCACTGATGGGTACGGTTGTCATTTTCGGTTTATAGCCCTGTGCAGGCTTTATTTGTACTCAATCTCTTGTATTGTTTTACTTAATTTTGTGTAATTCACAAATCATAGCATATGATTGTTTGATAAAACATTTTTATCTAGAATTGTATTGTTCTGCATTGGAGTTTTTTATAGATCTTTTATAGTCATCTGTATCTTTCTGTACAAGGGTTACCCAGGGACTGTCATGAACTGTGGGAAATTTCTGGAGGTCAGGCACGGGATGGTGTCTACATAATCAAGCCCAGAGACTCCCCTATTGTTGCGTTCTGTGCTATGCAGGAAGGTGGCTGGACTGTGATCCAGCACATCACAGTTAACAGCAGTGTGGACTTCGACCGCTCTTGGGAGGAGTATAAGTTGGGCTTTGGAACCTTGACTGGCAACCACTGGTTGGGCAATGAGTACATCCATCAGCTCACCAGTGGACCTATTCGCTATAAGCTGGGTATCAAGCTAGTGGACAAAGATGCTATTACCAAAACAGGTGAATATGACCCCACACTGGTGGAAGGAGAAGATGCACAGTACAAGTTACGTCTAGGCTTGTACCATGGCACTGCTGCAGATGCTCTAACTCTGGACCCAGAAAACTACCTCCATGATAACCAGAAATTTACTACCAAGGACCGTGACAATGATAACTATTTCCAGAACTGTGCCAAGCTAGAGTTCCAGGGAGTTGCGGGTGGGGGTTGGTGGTATGACGCTTGTGCCGGTGCCAACCTCAACCGCCGGAACGTCATCTATTGGCAAAAGGACTGCAACAAGGAGCATCTGTGTAAATATGCCTGGATGATGGTAAAGCCTTCAGAGATGGTTAAAATCATACATTCTGCAGAATGCAAAAGGGATGAGCTTTGAGTGAACTTATTACATTGAAATCAGGGTGTGAGAGGGCTGACCAGTACAAACAAAAAGATATCTTTGATCATTTGTTTAAAGACAGGATAAATTTTCTCTTATTTGATAAAAATTCAGGTAACTGAGATCGACCGGGACTTAGATAATATTTATTAGAAGATCAATTGTGATGTTTAATAAATATCAAATTATTATAATTGTATAGGGAGTGACAAAGTTTTGAAGTTGATCTGTGTTTCTGCTAATCATAAATACAAAGAGATTGGTGTAAAGGGCAAAAATGATATCTAATAGTTTATTAATAATAATAATAATAATAATAATAATAATAATAAAAGATGGAGTTACAAAAAAAGGGCAGAAAAAGATTAATGAAAATACTGAAGATCTAAGATTTGCTAATAGCGCATTTATTTTACTGTATGTGGAGCAATCAATACATTAGTCACTATACATATTCTGAAAAAAAGGTCAATGAAAACAACACTGGAAGATCATGTGGACTTATATTAGATATTACTTTGTTTAGATAAAATGTAGCAGTCTCATCTGTACATTCTTTAAGATTCTAATTATTTTTTTGTTCAAATCTGGTCATGAGAACTGTACGAACTCTAATAAAGTTTATCTTCCAGCCTCTTCTTCCACTGGCATAAGAGAAGCATTCGGAAGGTCTTCTGGAAGGTTTTGTTGCAGAGAGCATAGCACATTGGGTTGACTGTGCTGTTGACATAGCATAGCCAGTAGCCCAGGTGCCATAGAGACAGAGGTATGCAATCTGAACAGAAGGTAGAAATAAGCACCATGATGTTGTAAGGTGTCCATGTGAGGATGAAGGCCAGTAGAATAGCACTTAGAGTCTGTGCTGCTTTTCTTTCTTTGATCAGAACCATCCTCTTGCGTTTGGTTATCTGGCTCTTCAGAATTGGGTGGTTAGGTTTAGAAGACATTGCTGTTGACTGCATGCTCATGGACTCAGACAAAGAAAGCATGGAGCTTGTTGCTGTGGGATTTTCATTTTTGGTCTGTGTAGAGTTGCTGTCTTTCACACCTGGTTTGAAACTGTAGGAAACAAACATCTTGCAGTTGTGGGAGTTGTTTCTCCCTGCTGATAGAAAGAAATTCTCTTCCTCACCGTTGTTGCAGAGGACTGAATTGTTCTCTTTATGAACATGATTTTTGTAGACCAACAGGACTCCAGGAGCATGTTCCTCTTCTTCGGAAGATGCATAGCTGGTAAAAGTGGTAAGTTTGTCAGCTTTACACCACTCATCATTGAAAGTGTTGGCATATTTAGTGTTGTTTTGGGTTGAGGATGCCCAGGATACCTGGTTCTGCCTTCTGGTATTGGTGCTTAAGCAGGACTTAATTATGGACATCTGAGATTCATTTTTAGTATCAGGTTCTGTAGAATGGTTGACTTCCTGGAGTTCCGCCAGGTCTTTAGTGCGTTTCTCTGTCTCTTTATAAATCCGACAGTACAAGATGGTCATGACAGAAATTGGGATATAAAATGCAGCAATTGCTGTCCCAAAAGTTATCACAGGCTCTGAGAAGAACTGGATTTGACATTGTTTCTCAGGTACTGTTCTTTTGCCTACAAAATACTGCCAGCACAAAATTGGAGGTGCCCACAGGATGATCGACACAAGCCAAGCCAGTCCAATCATTATCCCAGCACGCTTTGGCGTTCGCTTAGCTCTATAGGTCAGTGGTCTTGTAATGGAGAAATAACGATCAAAGCTAATTACTAGCAAGTTCATAACAGAGGCATTACTAACAACATAGTCCATAGCCAACCAGAGGTCACATGCAAGGCTACCTAGTGACCAGTAGCCCATGAGTATATAGGAAGTGTATAAGTTCATGGAAAACATACCAATGGTAAGGTCAGCAAAAGCCAGGCTTAGTAGGTAGTAGTTATTAACAGTTTTCAGTTGACTATTTACCTTAAAGGACAGCATCACAAGAATATTTCCAGTTATTGTGATGAGGCTTACTATGGCTGACACTGTAGCAATAGTGATGATCTCCCACAGGCTATATGTGGTAAGGTGGACATCTGAAGTGTTGTAACTGAAAGTGGAGTTATCCATTTGACTTCTTTCCATGGTTCTTTTGTCAATATGCTTCCAGAAGCAGTTCATTTGGTTTTCTAGAGGAAACAAATAGTAATCAAAATCAACATATTTTTTTAAAATGTTTTTGCAGTTTGAGATCTTTAGGGCAGTATTTTAGACCAAATGTATATCAGGTTAACATTACATAGAAACAGTTTCAACCTGTAGAAGTTGATGCGTACAAGCTAGTTCTTCTTTTTGATGCAAAAAGGTGTGTGTCCCATTACATCTGGCATAAAATTAACACTGCATTTTCTGAAATTTGAAATTTGATGCCAGTTCAACACCTTGACTGCTTTGACATAATTCCTCAAACAAATCCTGAACATTTTTGGAATGTGGCAGGCATTATCCTGCTGTAAGATGCCACTGAAATTATTTAACACCAAAGCACACGACTCAGACTGCCACATAATGTAAAATAAAATGTGATTCATCAGACTACCTTTTTTTCCATTGTTCCGTGGTCTAGTTCTGATGATCACAATCCTATTGTCGATTTTGGCAGTAGGCAGGGTTCAGCATAGGCACCCTGACTGATCTGTGGGTACACAGTGCCATACACAGAAAACTGTTATAGTAGTTCTACCGTGGGATTGAACCCTATGAGCTAGCCTCTGCTCCCCATGCAGATCATTGAACCATGGGTCCTGTAATCCTGTCATTGGTTCAGTGACTGTCCTTTCTTGTACCACTTTAGGCTGGTACTACCTTATGCATACCAGAAACACCCCACATTCCCTGTTGTTTTAAAGATGCTCTGAGCTACAGTAGTCATCTAGCATTCACAATCTAACCCTTGTCAAAGATACTCAGATCCTTACACCCCTTGAAAGGTTGCCACTGTAATGAGATAACTGTCACCTGACATGTCACCAGACATGGCTGTCCTGTCATTTGGTCTGAATATGACATCTGCAATATTCCATAAATGTAAATAATCCTTCTTCAACATAATTTAAAGAAAATGTTCTGAAAATCATACAGGCATTCTAATGAAAGGTAGTTTAAAAGATCCATCCCATTTTGCCTTGCAGCATCACTGTGAATATGGCCAAGTTTTATAGTAGCGTGTACATTTTCTGAAGGTTGCAGAGGATCTGGTTCAGGCATAATGGTATGTTTATCATTAATAAAAGAAAGTGTGTGTGTGTGTGTGTGTGTGTGTGTGTGTGTGTGTGTGTGTGTGTGTGTGTGTGTGTGTGTGTGTGTGTGTGTGTGTGTGTGTGTAGGGTGTCTGCAACCAGCAGAGGGAGACTTTTACCCTTTCTGGTTACACAACTGCAGCATTTTGCGAAACTTGTATTTCTCCTAGTATTAACAATTCAGTTGTAATCATTGCAGCAGTGGTACATATAATAAACTAAAATAAATAGGCCTCCTTAAGCCACCAGGACAGTTTGTGTACACCTTGGCAAGAATGCTGCACCTTGGCATGGATGTCAGACTTACTGTGGTGATTTGCAATGATATTCCCTCAAATGTGACATGTGGACAAGTGGAATCCAATCCATGGCAGTAAAGTGTGACATCGAGCATAAAATAAACACAAATTTTTCCTTCAGTTTTCACCTGTCTGTAAATACATTTTGATAGATCAGTTGAAATACAGCTTATAGAATCTAATGTCCTAACTTTCACTACTCTACCAGTCTGTTGTTTTCATTGAATTAGATACAGCAAACATGATTCAGTGTGTTTAACGGCCAAGGATACAGCCCATAAATCACAGCAGCTTTTTGTTTCTATGGAAACATTTGACCAATTTCTTTTGAATGACGAGATTCAGCCAGTCTGGAAAGTTGCTCTGGAAATCATTGAAACAAGCACTCAAAAAACAGATGACCATGTAATTCACTCCCCTGTGTTGGTTTAAAGGCTTGTAGATAGAGATGGTAGAAATGTGTTTGTTTCACGAATATAGAGACCATTAGAAGGCGAGCAGTGCCGCAGACCTATAAGCTTTGCTCGTTTTGATTAGAACGGCCACATTAAACTGTACACCACGTATCAACTTAGAATAGAATTTGTAACAAATTAGAATAGATAAAACCAAATATAAGTGTAGAGTTCTTAATTGTATAGTGATCTTTAGCCAAATGGAGTGCTGTACACTAGAGTTTTAGATATATTTATTTCGGAGGGAATACAACAGCCGGCTGATCCACAGTAATGTCCTTCTTCTACATAATTTACCATGGTGGCCAGAGGTTAAATGCTCACATGCTCCATAAATACCTTGTACACCTATGAGGGGAAAATGTATACTGTGGTCAACGTCCCCACGGACAACAGAAGACTGCTGCTGGTTGGCTGCAAGCTGAGAGTTGGATAAGGTAGCATATCTGGGTTATTGTGGTTTTGGTGAGGAAAACAGGAGAGAAATGCAGTGCTGGTGTGGTGGTTTGAATTAACCCCTGAGTCATTCATAGCATTGTTGCATTTCTCTATAACTGCAGTCTTGCCAACATAGCTCACATACTGTACAGTATGACCTGCATGCTTCTCCAGGTTAGATGATTACACATCATTATCATCTGTATAAACTTTGATATACCTGAGGAGCATATAACAGAAGATCTCACTGAAAATAACTGGGACATGACTCTGGCATTTGCTAAAAGCCATCCTGCATCAGTAGATACGTGACTAATGATGTATGCGCTTCTAGTGAGGCAGAACCAGAGGCAAGGGGTTATGACATTTCATTGCCAGATTGTTCACAAAGACAACTCAGTATACAGTGTAAGGACAAGAAAAGTAATCTTGCTAAGGCCAAAGATGTAGCTGGTCTAATAAAATGTTTATTAAACAGCTAAAACTTTAGCTGTTAAAAGGCACTAGTCTTGTTCTTCGGGAGAAAAACAGTGGCACAATCATGGTGTAGGTGAGGGAAATGTTTTGTGATTCCTTTTCATAGTATAGACCTTATTAAGGTCACTATGACCCAGAGAAATAGAACTGAGGTAATGACACACGAAGCTGGAATCGTCCTTATATTATTGAAACCAGGGATATTACCTCTCTACAGGTCAAAGATGTAGATTTAGTCAATCAGAGGAATTATAATAAAACAGAAGATTGAGTTGAGGTCACCTCCAGTGTACAACAAGCTTTCAGAAAAAAAAAGAGATCCAGTAACATTAATGAAGATTTCTTAATAGCATTTCTGAAACCAACAAGCACCAAATTAAGCAATTGTTATTTTCAGGATTAGTGGTGTACTATTGATTTTTTTTCCCCTACTGCATCCAGATTAGTGTAGTATAATAGTGGGAGACCAGTAAGTAAGAAAACCATCAGAAGATAAGTCACTTAAAATTTAAATGAACACAGCATTTAAATGAACACTCTTTCCTTTTTTTTTTTAATTTTTTTTTATATAAAATACATTTAATCTCTTTGCCCCTGAAATAAAATTTCAGTTTTCATCTTACATGGATAAGATTTATTCTTACGGAAAAATTTAATTGATTTTTTCTAAGACAAAGCAGTGTCCCTGATTCCCAACAGACACAAGAAATTCACACACATTTTAACCTGATGTATCTCTTGCTTCTCTTCCTTTCTTTAAGTTAAATCTATATCAAATATACAGTACATGCCGATAGACAGATTTCTTCGTGGCATTTAGAAATCAATATTACTTACTATTGTACTATTACTTACTCAAGAATAAGGTCATAAACTTAAGAAGCTGGATGCTTCTAGAAACAACACTTTACTGTGGTATAAACCCTTTTTACAGTTCGCACCATTTTATCATAAAATTTGTATGCATATTGGCACTTTAAAAACAAACAACTGTTTGCATATCTGTATACTTACATGTGTAACTCTTTAGAATTGGTGTGCTAGAGACTTCTTTCTCAGTGAAAGTCTGTGATTGTTCTCATTGTCCTCCGGTCTCACAATCGGACATGAAGTGTAGAAAAAGCAAAACATTTTGAGGACGTATGTTTAAAAAGTCCTCAGATCCAAGTCAAGATGTATCAAAAACCCCTAGTTCCATTCTCCAAGTATATGTTCTGTTAGGTGAAAATATCACAACGAAAAAATTCCAAACTTTAACAGCTGTATGGAGCTCCTTCATGGATGGATATAAAATTGGATTCATCTGCCCCAAAAATAGAACATGACGAATAAAGCAATATGGATGGTTAGATGTCTAGACAGGAGACGCTACTGCTGCTGATGTTGATGTCCTCTTTGGAAGTCACAGATGTAGCTGACACTCACAGGCTGGGAGAAATTCCCACAGGGCTTTACGTCTTATCATGTTTCGGGACAGTGAGCATGCAAGCGTGGAATGAGAGCAGAAAGAGAGAGTGAGAGCACAGGGGAAAAGTGAGAGAGATGATGTGGAAGGTCTGCATAAGTGTTAGGCAGCACACAGGGCTGTAAGGGTGGGTGTGTGGGGGGTGGGGGTCGTTAGTTTCAGTCGTTCATTCTGAATTTCAACTGCTCCCGCTTCATATTTGACCATTCTGATGTGTGTCACTGTGTTATTACGTTATTTTATTTGTCCATCCTCCAGGCTGTGTCACTGGGAGTAAAGACATAAAGAGTTGAATCTGTTTGAGCTCAGATCTGTTTCACTAAACAGCATGATCATGTGTTACAAAATATTCTTTTGAAAAGACAACATTAAAATGAAAATCTACATACAGTACCAGTGGGCAGGTCTTACCTGCTAAAAACAAGTACAGTACGTACATAGATTGGTACCTTGGCAGAATGCAAGTGGTAGCTATGCATCAACACAAACATTTTTTCTCTCTTATATAATCTATGTTATTCCTATTAAAATTAGTATAATAGTAATTCATTCATCATTTTCTACCGCTTATCTGAACTAACTCGGGTAACGGGGAGCCTGTGCCTATCTCAGGCGTCATCGGGCATTGAGGCAGGATACACCCTGGATAGAGTGCCAACCCATCACAGGGCACACACACTCTCATTCACTCACTACGGACAATTTTCCAGAGGTGCCAATCAACCTACCATGCATGTCTTTGGACCGGGGGAAGGAAACCGGAGTACCCGGAGGAAACCCCCAAGGCACGGGGAGAACATGCAAACTCCACACACACAAGGCGGAGGCGGGAATCGAACCCCCAACCCTGGAGGTGTGAGGCAAACGTGCTTGAGGCACAGGCTCCCGTCACCCAAGTAGTTTGGATAAGCGGTAGAAAATGAATGAATCAAAATGTTCCACATCTCCTTTTGCCTAACTGGCCATTGTTTCTTGCTGCTATTGTGGTTCAGTGGGTTTTCCTCACCATACCACATATTTGCTGGTGCATCTCCTTATCTTAGCTGGTATTTGGTTGGTTCTGCATTCCCTGCCGTTTATTTGAAGGTGTACTTGTGAATAAGATTTGTTAGAGTGATTTCCTGGTTTGCCTATACCACACTTTTTATTAGTGACTCAACATCCCCATCCTTCTAGCTGACTAGCCACCCTGTCGTGCCTGCCACTAAGTGCTGCTACCACGTTTAAGTGCTTTTACTTTGCTATTTATCAATGTCTCTGCAGACTCTGCAGAAACTCTGCATCCACACACCCCAACCCATCACCCCATTGTGTAGCCAAATACTGGCTAAAATGCCATTCATTTGGTTGAGTGGTTTTCGGTCCCCATAATGTAAAATAATGTCTTATTTGAAGTTATTGTGGTGACAAAGTATTGAGGTGACAGGTGCTGGCACAGACACATGAAACATCATGTTTTCCAATTTGCTTTGACTAATAATTGAAGCATGGGAAACACACACACACACGCACACGCACACACACCCACACACACACACACACACACGCACAATATGACCAGTAAACCTCTGTCCTCTCAACTAGTAATTCTCAGGTTTCTCACACATTTCAGGTGATTATGGATTGAAGTATGGAGGCATATGGATGTGTATATATGATGTATGGAATGAAGTATCTTAATATATGACACTTGAATGTGGTGAGACCCCAGTCCACAGCCGGGCACTATACAAACACATAATCATTCACACCTAATAGCAATATCTGGCTAGATTATTAACTTTCCTTTTTTGCTTTTTTTCTATCTAAAACTTGATTCTTTAACCATTTATATTTATTCAGCTATGAAAAAAGACTTTTGCACTAGCACATTTGCACTAGCATCTTTCTTTGCAGTGTTTGGAAAATCACCACAAACATGGTCACGGAGTACTCTCAAGCAAAACCTCATTAATCAATAGCAGTAACTACTTTGTCACCAAAGGTAGAAGTTCGAAATAGTACTTATGTACAGGGTTATATTACAGACCTCATGCTGCAGAGAAAGTTCTTTGGAAACTTTGCACTAAACACCAGTAACACTGATTTATTTGCAATACTATTCGAGCAATAGAGAGGCTTACACCTAGTCTGTTATATTGGATAGAGAGCTAATAATTTTGGTATGATAAACACAGCCTGGAGGATTCAGTGTTAGATTTTGCTTCTTTCATATCAGTGGGAGCAAATGAAACAAAAGTTCCAATTGTGTAAATTGTTTAAATTGTAGCTTTGAGATGATAATATTCCTATTATTTTCTGCTTATCAAAGATACCTGCTTAAATTCTGCTGCCATGAAAGGCATTCTATGGTGGTATACATTGTTGAGACAAGGCTTAATTTCCTGTTAAGTCCATTATATAGAGTGCAGTTCAGAAGTCATGTCGCTCCTAGCTGCTGGTATTTTAGGTGTGTGTATGCATGCTTGTGTGGCTGTACAAGTCATACACTGCTGCAGGATGTTGGCCTACATTCATTTCTAGTCCTCATTAAGCCACTGATTCATGCACATAAAAGCAATGGGCATTATAGGAGGTGTGCATTTACATGTATAGCATTTGTCACATGGTTTTAACCAGGGCGGCTTAAGATGCCTTGTAATCTTTGTCCAAATCATATACTAATGCAAACACAAATAGGTCAGTGCCTAAGAATACATTCGGTTGAGAACACTGTTAATAAAAAATAATTTTCATGACAGAACCCCCCTGTCTAGAGGGGCCAAGAAAGTTTGGGACCCGTAGGCAAAATTTCTGCAATCTGAACAGGGCCTAGCGGTGGGTATTTCGACAAATGAAGTGTCCTTATGATAGCAGGGAGGTGTAGTAGTACCTCAGTGGTGCAAGGATGCAGTTCAATGTCCTCAGCAGAGTATCGAGGCATAGCAATGTCCTCAGCATAGCAGAACAACTGAGCAATGTCCTCAGTGGATCAGGAAGGCAGTGTGGTGTCCCTGGGAGAGCGTTAATGTGGGACCACAATGTAATCCTTGAAATGAGTAGGAGACAAGACTAAAATGTTATCCTTAAAGTCAGCAGGAGGCAGGGCAATAACATGATCTTCAAAGTTGGCCGGAGGCATCATCCACGAATTCAGCAGGACACAAGATGACAATATCATATTCATGGTCAGCAGGACGTGGTTTGCCAACATATTTTTCAAGGTCAGCAGAAGGTGGAGGATGTAGAACAGTAGAAGGTGGAGGATGTAGAACAGTTGATTCGCTGTGTCATATAGCAGTGAAGTTTTCTGGTGTACTGTATGTAAGTGAGGTGCAAGTGGAGAGGTCATTATCTCAGCATGTTTATTATGAGTATTCTAAAGCAGACAGCAAAAGTCAAGGATAATATTTATTCACAGCTAGGAACGTGTGAGGGTCTAAACCATAAAATACAATAGCTTTCACTAAGCAGTCTGTGGGTAGCCAGCTGGGCCTTCTGTTTTAAAAGCCTGGAAGGGAAGCTCTGACAATGTCAAGACGGTGCCCTCAACCATTTCTAGTTATTCCTTAACACCACCCTGAGCTGTCATAATGGCTATAATGGCTATAATGGTAGAAGAGGAAGAATTCAAGAGGCTGTTTCTGATGGTTCGATCCATGGCCTGCTCATCCGTTATATGGGAGCGGTAGAGGTAGAGGTCAGCAAGGGAAATTTGAACAGAAACATAATGTTACTGAGGGATTTCCTGTTACATTATAATCTGAGAAGCATGTCATGTAGTCAGTCTAGATAAGCAAATCCCTGCCTCATTCTTTGCTGTGGAAGGGGGGGTAGGTGGTGGGTGGGGTGGAATCCAGTGATATACTGTTCTCTTTCAAGCTTTCATTTCAGTATTTCAGTATGGGATTTTGTGATTCCCAAATTGCCAAACAAATTCAAATTAAATTTATTTGTATAGTGCTTTTAACATTTCACATTGTCTCAAAGCGGGGGGCACGGTGGCTTAGTGGTTAGCACGTTCGCCTCACACCTCTAGGGTTGGGGCTTCGATTCCCGTCTCCGCCTTGTGTGTGTGGAGTTTGCATGTTCTTCCTGTGCCTCGGGTGTTTCCTCCGGGTACTCCGGTTTCCTCCCCCGGTCCAAAGACATGCATGGTAGGTTGATTGGCATCTCTGGTAAATTGTCCGTAGTGTGTGATTGCGTGAGTGAATGAGAGTGTGTGTGTCCTATGATGGGTTGGCACTCCATCCAGGGTGTATCCTGACTTGATGCCCGATGATGCCTGAGATAGGCACAGGCTCCACGTGACCCGAGAAGTTCGGATAAGCGGTAGAAAATGAATGAATGAACATTGTCTCAAAGCAGATTGACAGAAGTCAGAACTGGGGAAAAAAAATTAAATACAAATATTAAATAAATATATATAAAGAAGAAGAAGAAAAAATAAGAACACAAATAAATAAATTAACATGCATTTAAAAGTTAAGATTACTTTAAAAATATTAATTTCAAATTTTAAATACTATATATCTATTTCTATACCAGATGAGCAAGCCAGAGACGACAGCTGCAATGAAAAACTCCCTGAGATGTGAAAGTGACATACGGCTAAGTACGGTGACCCATACTCAGAATTAGTTTACTACAAAAATGTTTAAGGTATTGTCCTAGATTTTCCTCAGTGACACATATATGAATAAAACAATCCACTTATCAGGAAACAGAGTGTGTAAATCTCTAGAAGATGGAGCATTCCTTTAATCTCTTTATGGCAAATTGACATGTGAATGAATTAGATGTCTGAAGATGAATTAGATGTCAGGTTTCAAAAAAGTCTGTATCTTAAGCAGATTGAACCATCACAATAGCCAAACTAAAAAAATAATTGTAAGGTAAAATCGACCTTTGATTTATGAGACATAGTAGACAATTTCACAGCTAATTTCTATAGAGACTTACATTCATATTGGATATTATTCACAACACTAAATACTAAATTTAACCCCAGCTGCAGATGCAAGGTCAGTGTTCACAGCGGATTTGGAGATTAACACAATCCTGCTGAGTTTACATCATTACTCCAATTTCTAGGTCAATGGCTGTGGTTGTATCTGGCCTGATGTGAAAGACAGTCATTTATAATGTATGATGTTAATGGAATCATATAGGACACTAGTCTAAAGTTTAAAGTTTTTTGTTTGCATTTTCTATTACATGTGTTAGTGTATGCACACACTTTCTGCTCTTTCTTTCTTCTTTTTGTCTTTTAAAACCAAGCATACACACAATATCAAGGGTAGTTGAAAGGAGACGTCACATCTGTTGCAGAATTATGTGTCTAAACGATGGAGGACAGATGCTCTAGCTCTACCTTCCTGCACAGTGCAGACTAATCTTTTTATTAAGTCTTTGATATTAAGTGAATTAGAGATGGCAACAGCAAAGTGTCCACAAACATGAATCAGAACACTTTGATTGTTCGTACCAGTAACTCTATATCTAGTACGCTTTTCAAGATTTAACATTTTATTTGTCATGTACACAGTTATATACAGTATATTTCATTCTATGTTTTATTAATTCTATTCTATATGGGCTTTTATCAACTTTATCACCACATGTGTAGTATTTAGTCTAATATATGAACAAGAACAATTGAATAACTAGCTCAATCTCCAAACCAAAAGATGATACCCAATATATACTAAATATTGTACTTATTATACATACCTTTTTACTGTTCATTATGTGTTCATTTAGTATTTTGTCAGAATAAGCACCAAAAATACAAAACCATTAAGAAATGAACAATCTTAACAAGTTAACAAAATTCTTATTTTTCCATTTATTATTTAGGGGGAAAAGGGTTTTCACAAGGAAAAGACATTTATTCCCCACCTAATACCTTTCAGTGAGATATTGGAAGGCAGGTAAAGAGAAATGGGCAAGGTGACAATGGGCTAAATTGCAGAAAACCATTACATGTGCATGTAAACATATGTTCAATTCCAGTTTTCAATTCAAGTTTATTTGTATAGCGCTTTTTTACAATAGACATTGTCTCAAAGCAGCTTTACAGAACATAAACATAGAACAGAAGGTAAACATAAGGAATAATATAAAGAATTAATATAGTAAAAAAAAATTCAAGATTATTATTAGATATATTTAGTTCACAATGTGATTTATCCCCAATGAGCAAGTCTGAGGTGACTCAGGCAGCAGTGGCAAGGAAAAACTCTTTAGAGGAACCTTTAGAGGAACCAGACTCAAAGGGGAACCCATCCTCATATGGGTGACACTGGAGGGTGTGATTATAAATACACAGTCAAACAAATGTTGTATCGGTGTAAGGATCACATGGAGTTCGGGTCTCCTCTTTAGTATCACAGAGTCCAACTGGAGCTGGTAGATCTGTAGATGTCACAGGATTCTCACAGAGTCGGCCTCATCTCGGTGAAGGTCCAAAATCTTCGTCGCACGGAAGACGATCGGAGCTGGTACAATATCTGGATGCCTCGGGATGGGTAAAAAGAGAGAAGCAGTGGGGAGGGATTAACATATCTGCTGTTCATAAAAAATGTGCAAGTCTGATGTAATAGTGCACAATATTATGGGATGTATTATGTGTACGCCTGACTAAAGAGGTGAGTTTTTAATCTACATTTGAACTGGGAAAGTGTGTCTGAGCTCCGAACAGGAAGACTATTCCAGAGTTTGGGAGCTAAATAAGAAAATGCTCTACCACCTTTAGTGGACTTAGATATTCTGGGAACTACCAGAAGTCCTGAGTTTTGTGATCTCAGAGGATTGTAACGTGTTAGAAGTCTAGTTATGTACATGGGAGCTAAACCATTAAGAGCCTTGTATGTAAATAGTAGCACTTTGTAATCATTTCTAAACATAACAGGTATCCAGTGTAGAGATAATAAAATTGGGGTTATATGGTCATATTTTCTTGTCCTAGTGAGAACTCTGGCAGCTGCATTTTGGACTAACTGTCGCCTATTTATTAAATTTGCAGGACAACCACCTAGTAATGCATTACAATAGTCCAGTCTGGAGGTCATGAATGCATGAACTAGCTTCTCAGCATCAGATACAGACAGGATGTTTCTTAGCTTGGCAATATTTCTATGGTGGAAGTAGGCTGTTTTTGTAATATGGGCAATATGATTTTCAAAAGACAAGTTGCTGTCTAATATAAAACCCAGGTCTTTCACTGTCGAGCTACTAGTAACAGTACATCCCTCTAAATGGAAGTTAAATTGTGAGAGTTTCTGTGTACTAGTTTTTGGACCTATAAGTAGTATTTCTGTCTTAGAGTTCAACAGCAGAAAATTGCAGCTCATCCAGACTTTTTATATCTCTAAGGCATTGAGTAACTTGAACACTTCTGGTTTTGATGAGATATATAACTGTGTGTCATCAGCATAGCAGTGGAAACTAATCCCATGCCTTCTAATAATGTTCCCTAATGGAAGCATGTATATCGAGAAAAGCAGAGGTCCTAGAACTGATCCTTGAGGGACCCCATAATTAACTGGCAATAAACTGGAGGATGCACCATTTAATTCTACAAAATGGTATCGATCAGACAGGTATGAACACATGAATACCTGTGTAATTTTGTAAGCGATCTAGGAGAATGTTGTGATCTATAGTGTCTAATGCAGCACTACGGTCAAGTACAACTAATAGAGACATACAGTCTTTGTCTGGAGCTAAGAGCAAGTCGTTTGTGACTTTAACAAGTGCAGTTTCTGTGCTATGATGGGGCCTGAACCCTTATTGAAACTCTTCGAAGATATTGTTCTCTTGTAAGAAGGAGCTCAGTTGAACAGACACAACCTTTTCTAGTATTTTAGACATAAACGGAAGGTGTGAAATAGGTCTGTAATTTGGTAGTTCATTAGGATCTAAATTAGGTTTCTTAATGAGGGGCCTAATAACTGCCAACATGAAGGATTTAGGGACGTAACCTAAAGATAACGAGGAGTTAATAATATAAAGAAGATACTCACCAGCTTTATGTAACACTTCTTTCAGTAATTTAGTTGGAATGGGGTCTAGTGAACATGTTGTTGATTTAGCTGTAGTAATAAGTTTATCTAGCTCTTCCTGTCCTGTACTTGTAAAGCACTGTAGTTGTGTGTCTAGAGCCTTAGGTGAGGCTGGGTCACTAGTTGCTCTCATATGTTGAGCATCACCTATTTTATTCCTGATACTTTCGATTTTGTCAGTGAAGAATCTCATAAAATCCTCAATACTGAACTGCGATGGAATGCTGTGTTCAGATTTCTGTTTTTTTTTTGTTAATCTAGCCACTGTGCTAAATAAAAAACCTAGCTGTCCTTCGCTGAGTTGAAAAACCACCTTTCTCTGAAAAGTCTCATCTTTTTTGTTACAACACAATAACAATGGCTTTAGTAGCCAGCACCCTTGCTTCACACCTCTGTGGGTTGATTCCCAAACTTTGGAGGTTTACTTCAGGTACTCTATTTTCCTTCCCCTGTGATGGGATGGCACCCATTCCAAGGTGTCCCCAACTCTGTCCTCAGAAAGCTACCATTAGTGCTGGGCTTATTCTTCATGATAGTGTGCGTAGCTTGACAATCCAGGAGAGCCTCAGAGGTAAAGTTTCCATTGTTGGACCCATGATCATGGCCCAATAAATTAACTGGGAATAATATAGCTTTGGGACAGGTTTTTATTGACAGGTTTCGCTGTTCTCATTCTTAGTACTAAGCTCCTTTGCCATTAACAAAAGAATGAATACACAGAAAATTCATGAGTGTTAAATTCCCAATGTTAAGGCATTTCAGAGTAAAGTGTTGAAACTGTAGTGTTAAATCTTGAGAAATTAACACTATAAGTGTTAGAAGCTGGATTGTGACAGTGTTATTTCCAACATCTTTTTCATATTTATGCAGCGATCTAATTTAGAATTTTCTAGGTGCCATTTTCTCCTCGCCTCAGACAGATAGCGGTTGGTGAGTAAAGACACTAAAGCTGCAATTACTGCAATTTTTAAAATAAAAATAAGTTTAACAGATATTTATGAGTCGGTACATGAGGATTTCTGATGTTCGAAAGTTTAAAATACATTAAATTGTATACTAAAATGCCAAAACGAGAACGGTAAATAGCGTCGTCAGGCACGAGTGTGTCATTTCCCTCAGACAATCAGCAAGTGGTGAGTAAAGACGATAAAAAGTTAGCATTTTATATACCTTTGGTATGGAAAATAGTGCCAAAATGAGCCAAGGGAAGCATCGTCACGCACGCACAAGAGCGCATCTGGGTGAGAGAAAAAACTGCTGTAAAGCTAACAAGCAACACAATATGCGTTTTATAGACTTACTGTATGGAAATATAACTTACAGTATATGCACTATTATTGTAGATGTAGCTAACACATTATAACGAGCTACTTGTTATCGTTTGTGTCATTGCTATATACAGTAGGAGTCAGTAAAACATTATATAACATTAATTACTATATTTAACCACCATAAATCACTGTACTCCATTTGAAAGGTTTAGTGGGTAGGCTTAGTGGGTAGCACGTTCGCCTCACACCTCCAGGGTCGGGGTTCGATTCCCGCCTCCGCCTTGTGTGTGTGGAGTTTGCATGTTCTCCCCGTGCCTCGGGGTTTCCTCCGGGTACTCTGGTTTCCTCCTCCAGTCCAAAGACATGCATGGTAGGTTGATTGGCATCTCTGGAAAATTGTCCGTAGTGTGTGAGCAAATGAGAGTGTATGTGTGTGCCCTGCGATGGGTTGGCACTCCGTCCAGGGTGTATCCTGCCTTGATGCCCGATGACGCCTGAGATAGTCACAGGCTCCCCGTGACCCGAGGTAGTTCGGATAAAGCAGTAGAAAATGAGTGAGAGTGAGAGTGCTAAGTGAATCCATGTTTTCTGTATTAATTCGTGTTAAGGCGCCAAATCGAGCAAAGGATAAGGAAGGCTGGTCAAGGCGAGCATCAGCTTGAGGAGTGCACCATATTGAGCCACCATTTTCCCCCTGAGCACAGCAGCTGGTGAGTAAAGACTCTAAAGTTTGCATTTTACAGGTTTATGGTAGAAATATAACTGTTGTGTTTCACAATGAGCTTGCATTTGTTAACGGCAGCTAAGAATGAGCAATACGTTGATAGCATTTATTAATTATCTAAGTTCATGTTATTTTTTTCAACATTTACTAATACATTTACTAATCTAATTGAAAGTTGTAAGTGTTAACATTAATGCTCAATGAAGTAACATGAACAATTGTATTGTTATTAAATAACATTGCAATGCTGTTCGACATTTTATAGAAACTGAACACAAAAAACTAGTTTTCGGAATTTTTAATCCATGGATTAATGAAACGCATTATGTGATTTTAATTGTCACTTTTAAAGACTTGGAATATATTAGTCTTGTTAAAAGTAGAGTATTTGAAATATTGTCTTGTGTGTTCAGAAGAATATTTACCTCGTGTGATGACAGTTTTCATTTTCGGTGAACTATCAATTAAATCGTGTTCAGGTCTTTTCTTGTGTCATTCAATAGTTTTGATTCTTCAAGATTTCAGCCTTCTCTTTGGACCTGAAATATCTGCTAAACTTCTGGAAATGTGGCCATCATTCACACCAAAGTTGATATACGAGGCATCTGCGCTTGTGACAACGCCATATCTGGAACAGATTTTGCAGTCTGCCAAAGAGGCTTAAGTGCAGGGGAGATCGTGCTTTTTGTATTGCTGCCCCCAGGCTCCTTGCCACTGTCCATTAGACAAGCCTCTTCTCTAAATATTTTTAAGTCCAGGCTAAAGACATTTTTATATTCAAACGCATATGGCTGATGGGATGTTTGTACGATTTTCTGTTTGTTTGTTGTGTGTTTTTTTTCTTCTGTCCTTAATGACCTAATGGAAAGCACATTGGTCGACGGAAGTTGAAATTACTCGTGCTATATAAATAAATTGTCATTGTCATTGTCAAAGAGGAGCAAGGGGGATCATCTGAAGATAGCATAGAAGGTAAATTGTTCAGTATTGGAAAAGCAGTGTATCTTTTCGTCTTCCTTTCCACATGTTGAACCGCAAAAAGGCTTTTGATTTTTATCCAAATGTTTTTAGGTGGTTAATAAATATGATTATTGCCATATGTTTATTAGCCATATTTGTTTTGTTTTGATGTTTAAGTGATGGGTAGCACTATGTATTTGATGTTGAAAAAAAGTAAAATTTTTATCTCAAAACTGAGTTTTATTTTGATGAATCGAATGACAGTATTCCTGCACTAGGACAAATAAGATAAGTGCTCGTCAAGCTGTGGACCACCTTATAGATTTTCACAAGGTATGTTATGATTCCATGAATCTGTCAGTAAATCTCTAACCTAAATATATTCTTTTGAACAAGTACTATGTTACATTCTTCTTTGCTTCTATCGGTCATGCTGGAGTCTTAAAGAGCATTTGGATACTGATAAACGTCAACAGCCTTACCTTCTTGCTTCAGGGACCATCAGACGAGCCATCGGCAACTTCTATATAGTCACGGATAAAAAACTCATCTCATGCCAAGGAAGAGCATTGCTTGCAGCGTTTGATGAGCTTTTCAAGGCCCACTTTGTTCATAGCTTAAATTATGATGACGCACTTCGCAGCATGTATACTTTCATCCAGACTACTGGCTATGAGATTGATGTGGGAACCACCAAAGAGACTCCAAAAGTGAAGAAACTGTGAGCCAAGTTGTTGAAGGAAATTTAGGTGTTATGTTTGTAGGACATCACATAATTCAGGTGGTCTGTTTATTCGGCATCTCAAACTTTCTCAAACCTTTTTTTATATCCTGGCAAAAAGTTCAAATTGTTATGTGCACAGGATGGCTGTTCTTTGGAATTTAAAAGTTACTGTGGTTTCAGAAGACATCTTAAACTTGTTCACACAGAAAATAGTGACACTGAACTTCTGAATTGCTCGGATTTGCCAACTTCAAATGCCATCGCATCTGTAGGTATGCCGGCTCTGCCTATTGATGGACCTAGCTATACATTACACTGCATGGGTAAAGTGTGATGGAATGAAGTTTCATTGTGGATTAGTTGTTTGTGTTGATGTAGTAGATGAAATGCCATTGTTCAGTAAAATAGTTGCAGGGCTCTCAAGTTTTGAAGACAGACAAGCGTGACATCATCGATGCCCGATGACGCCTGAGATAGCCACAGGCTCCCCGTGACCCGAGAAGTTAGAAAAGCGGTAGAAAATGAATGAATGAATGAATGAATATTTGCAGTGTAGATGAGTTTCAGTGTGTCTGAATTAACAAAGATTTTATAGTGTAATTCAGATGTGCATTATGGATAGTTATTATAAAATATAATTTCTGAAAGAATGTAATACTTAAATAACAAATCTATGTGGTTTTTGTTGTAGCTGTTTCCAAATAGCATTCTAATCAACATCAAATTGTATGCCATTTAAATCAGGACCATTAGTTATGAAATATTGAAAGCAAATGAAATTAGCATTCAAAAATAAAAGACTTTATTCATCAATGTCTTTATTTGTCCTTAAAAGAAATGCACAATTCAGCAAGGCTACTACATAGAAATGGCCATACATCAGCAATCTGCCTTTTTTTTTATTAGGTTGTTCACCACAATTCTCTATTAAATTTATGTTGCTTCATGAGCATTCTGTTTCATATTATAACACTGCTTCTAGCAAGACATACACTTATTTTATACCTCTTCAAAATAAAATTTAAAAGCTGTGATACTCTGAGCATCTGTCATATGCTTATAATGGCAAAAATATAAAATAAAGAAAGAAACACATTTGCATAGCTTTAGTTGTCATGAAGATAAGGCACTTCACCAGTACTTGATAAGAGGCAATTCATTCCCTGACCAACCATTTTTTTATGCCAGGGCTGGCATGTATAAAGGTTTTTATATGACAAGTTCAAAAGAAACCTTACTGTATGTCAAAGCTGTGTGTAAACCTGTTAGAAAAGTTTGTTGAGCAACTCTTAGCAAGGAGTACCTACTTACAGGAATATATCTAAAGTACAATAGTTGCATTGTGATAAACTGCTTAACTATATCACGATTTCATACCAGTCTTGTACGTTTCTGAAAAGAATAACCCTGCAATTTAAACAGACATGTTCAAATATACTTATTAAACATAATTTAATAAGCTACAGTATCAATAACAGATTTAATGCCACTTCCAACAAAGACATCCAGTTACAGCTTCATATTTAATAGTGATGCTTTAGAGATTTAGTTTTATGACATTTAATTCTCTATTCAAACACAAAGCCTACCGGACCCAAATATGAAGCCTATAGTGGAGTTGGATGAAAGTAAGGGCAGCATAAAGAATATGATAAAAAGGATAATGATAATATCAAGATTTGATCAAGTTAATGGCATGTTAGATGCAGATCACAGAATTTAAAAATGATAAGAAGCCATAGACAAATTAAATATAATATTAAAAATATTATATCCAGGTTTAACAACTGGACTGTATTAAATTCTGCTCTGAATTCATCAGTAACTATAGACCAGTATCAATTCTCTCTTTTCTTTCAAAAATTCCTGAACGCATAGTGTATAATCATCTGTCTGTCTATCTCTGACAAAACAAACTCTAAGATTAACCAGTCTGGCATTAGAACAGCACGTTCCACAGAGACTGCTCTTTTGGATGTCTCTGAAAAACTGCATGCTGCTAGATCAGCCAAGTCGTCATCTGTCCTCGTCCCCCTCGACCTTAAGGCCTCGTCTGATACAGTCAACCACAATACTCTCTTATCCAGCTTCAGGAGTCTTGAAATTGGCAGATGTTTGGGAATGGTTTGCTTCCTACCTGCAAGGTCATTCATATCAGGTAACATGGAGGGGAGTGACTTCTGCTCCACGCAGTCTCTCCACTGGTGTGCCACAGGGTTCAGTACTGTATCCTCTCATTGTCTCCCTGTATACTCACTCTCTTGGTGAAGTTATTTCCTCACGAGTTCTCTTACCACTGCTATGCTGATGATGCTCAACTTATATTCTCTTTTTCTCCCTCAGATACCACAGCTTCTGCATGGATTTCAGCATTGTGGATGACAGCTCATCAGTTGAAATCAGTCAATTCTGGCAAAACTGAACTGCTGATCATCCAAGATGTCAGGATATCCCACAATATCCCTGCACAACAATCTGATCTCCCTTTCGGTCACAGCACGCAACTTTTGGGTAACCATGGACAATCAACTGTCCATTTCCTCCATGTTGCTCATGATACACGCTTATGTTGGTTTCTTCTCAACAACATTAGAAGGATTCGGCCATTTTTGTCAACACAGGCTGTCCAGGTACTTGTTTAGTCTCTATACTGGACTACTGCAAATCACTGCTGGCAAGTCTACCTATTAACACAGTTCGTCTTCTGCAAATGATCCAAAAATGCAGCTGTTCGAATTGTTTTCCACCTGCCTAAGGTCTAACATATCACTCCACTGCTGCAAACCCTCTACTGGCTTCCAGTAAATGCACGCATCAAATTCAAAACACTGCTGCTTGCCTACAAAGCCAAAACGTGGACCATTTCCCTCTTACACCTTGCACTGCACGATTCTCCCTTAGATCTACCAGCACATCAAACTAGCACTTTTTCCTGTTTGTTGTATGTGTATATTTAAAAAAAAAGGAACATTTTTATGTTGATGAGATCCTAAGTCTGTAACTGAGTAAACTAGTGTATTCATCAATAGAGACTTAAAAGCACTGTTGTATGTCGATCTGGATAAGGGTGTCTGCCAAATGCCGCAAATGTAATGTGAATGTAAATTATACTGTACTGTATATTGGTTTTGCACGGTTCAAGCAAAGATTTACAGGTGGATTGAAATCTGTGTGCAATTAGTCACTCCAGTAAAGCCATTGTGGATGAAGACAGTCCAAGAAAGTATAACAGCTAATGCCACTGATACTGTATATTATGTTGTCAGCATGTAAATAAATGGTGAGTAACTGGCTAAGAATGGAAGCACTTAACAAAAATGTGTCATTTTTTTCATATTTACAATCCACATGCCGTCTTACTATTGAGGTTAAATTGACAGAGCAGCCAGATGACCAAATGAATTTAATAGCTGTGCCTCAATCAGCCATTATTGCATTGTTTCTTATATTGTTGGAGATTTTGATGAATGACTTTCTAATTAAACATGACATTCTGAATTTGCAATACAGCATACATCCTATTTCAGAGTTACCACCTGTAAAGAAACACCTGGTGAGAATTTTTGCCCATTCTTGGGTTTAAGAGTAGAGTTATTAAATTTCATGATTTATTGGAACCAAATTTTTACTCTGAGAGGCTTTATACATACCTGCCCTGGGCTCATCCTATAGCTTATATAATCAAGCAGTTTAACGAAATCTGAGCACGGCTTCAAAATGCATATCTTCTATAAATACTTCATCACTCCCATTTGGCATGTGTTTATTCTGCTCCATTTGCTCCAAAAACTGAAATAGTATTCTTGTGCATATAAGAGTATAGACTCACATGTTCTGTAACCCGACAAAACCAAGTGGTTCTTAAAAGGACAAAAAAATCTTTGCGCAGAGGTTTCAGGGTCATGTGGCAAAAGGTTTGTTTTTTTGTTTCCTCTTTTTTTGCTGTCAAACAAATATGGAAAATAATACTAGGTAAAACAAGAATGTCTTTGCTAAATTGGCACTGTTGACCGAGGTAACAATTTGAACTTTAAATGCATCATGTAACATCATCTGTGGTACAAAAAAAAACAAAAACATGGCACTGGGACTCCTCCTGTGTGAAAGAGAAGTGCCATTTCTAGTGGTTGAGAATGTTAGTGGTTTAAATATAAACTGAAAAAGCAGCTGGTATCCTGCTCACAGCTCTGAGGACAGGCTGGTGGGTTGGAATCTCACTTTCTTTAGCCCAGCTGGTCCTCATACTGTTTCCTGAAACAGTCTCCAGCTGGAAAGAAATCCCAGCATCGCTCCTGATACATCTTCCACACATACGACTCCTGTAGAGGTAATAAACGGAAACTGCTTTTAATTGTACTGGTGGGGAAGAAAAATGAATAAACGTGTTTGATTGAGCAAATTAGCAGGGCCCGAGTCCAGATGAACACAAGCGGGAAACCACTGAATATACATGGTGGAAAAAATTTAGCAAGAATGACAACAAGAAAAGCAAAAAACAGAACCTCTACTGGGAACAACTAACGTATAAAAACTAAGAAAGATGAAGACATTTTATTAAGCCTGCTTCATGAAGACATTTCTCATTAAGCCTATTCTAGAACCAAGCCCAATTTATACATATTTCAAATAAAAAAACTTTCTGATACTCTAGAAGAAGTTTATATTACGGTTTAGTTTCATTGACAGAACTAGACAAGTCAGTAAAACAGAAAAGGCAACCTTACCTGCCCAGTATGCTCTGTTTCATCCTTGTTGACAAGGTACATTAGGAAAAACCTATAACGTTAGGCATAACAACGTGTTAACTGAATTGGTATAACGCTAAAACAGCAAGGTTTAATTTCAAGTGCTGACTGAAGCCAACATACACTAAGCTGGTGGTGTTACAACATGATAATCTGGTTTTAGATTTTAGCTTTAGAAAAGACAACAGGCTGTCCATCAGTAGCTTGACCATGAAATGCTTTTAACTGAACAATGCATTATAACATTATAATGTTTAATTGCTTATATAATGTCTCATTGAGGATAAAGATAAACATGAGATGTGCATGTGGTTAGCCTAGTGGTTAAGGTATTCGACTACCACTCGGAAGGTCGTGAGCTCAAATACCAAGTCCACCGAGCTGCCACTGCTGGGCCCCTGAGCAAGGCCCTTAACCCTCAATTGCTCAGCTGTATAATAATGAGATAGAAATGTAAGTCGCTCATATAAGAGTGTGCTACTTACAGGTAGTTTGCCAAGTTGTGCTCTTGTAATGTGTGTGTCTCAAAGCCATGTGGAGTCGTGTCAAAGTATTCATTCCCAATGCCACAGATGAAGCATTTAGTCTGAAACACACAAATATCAACCCTCATATTTTAAAGGGCCAGTACTATTAGATTTTTTTTCTTTTTCTTTGCTGTTTGATAGAACAACCAACTTGATAGAAAATCTACAACGTGAGGTTTCTTTTGTGACAAAATCTCTCCAATTTACAACCACAGACTTTACCTATGCTATTTGGGATGGAAATTGAAATGTCAACTCAATATAATTACCCATGGCTGAATTAAAAGAAAAAAAAAACAACACCTAGTTTGTTCGTTTTTCAGATCATTGCGTACATTGACGTTTTTAAGAACATTTACTACTTTTCTTGCAAACTGCAATTGATGGTAAGGTTGTAGCCAAGACCACTAGACAAGATCCTGTCGAGTATTAAGTTGGTTGATTGTAAAACAAGATCAAGTTCAAATGTCCATGTCCAAGTCTTTCATATTTCTGTTCTGCATTCACTCACATCTTAATTCATGTGTTTCTGATGAAATTCAATTATTCACTGTTCAGTTTTATCCTCTTGCTGCCTTGATGACTTAACGCGAGTTTGCCACAAGGGAATATTTGCTCATCCAGTAGAACAGAAATAAAGAACAGTGAGAGTCTCTTCAGTGGCTGGGTTAGCTACTACTTTGAACACTATAGCCATTATAGCCATTGTGAATACTCAATTATTTATTATTTTGCATATTTTCCTTGTTTTGTAGCTTGTACTTCTTTATAAGCATGCAAAGCAATGCTGTTCTGCTGTTGTACTCTTACCTCCATGTCCTCTTTGACTTGCTCCTGCTGGTCTCGCAGTTCTCCGAAGGCATCGATAATCAAACCTGTAGCCACACACGTAAGGCTTAATCGGAGCACATTTATTTAATAACATTTATTAGATATTAGACTATATGATATATCTATCGATGTGCACTGTGTTATCCTTACAGACCTCAGCATGTACTGAATAATTTATAGTAACAGAAAGTTCTCTGCATGAGGAATTAAACGATTAAGGTCACAATAGCAACACATGTACATAAAAACACATGTACATAAATAAATGTGTTAAAACAAAAACTATTACAGTTTTAAAGCATGTGTATACATTCGTATACATAAATTATATCTTAAGTTCATTCAGGAGAAGTCTCCATGCACTTTATTCAGCTTTTTTTTGGAATAAATCTAGAACCAAAGTATTTAAAATATTTTTAGTGGAATATAAAGTGATAGAAATTTTTGTTTGCCTACGAGTAGCTAAGGTTTATGAAATCCGGTGTTTCAGCCATGATGTTAAATGACTTAAAATATAAACAGTAAATACAAGTTGTACATAAAAACGTGTTAATTTTTAAGAATCTTTATGTCTTTCTCCTCACGTCACACACTCCTCAGCATGCTTCTAATCCCCCTCTCAGCATGTGTCCTTCTGAGCCCTCCCAGATCCTGACACACAGTCAGAGTGACTTTAACCCACTGAGACAAAGCCAGTGTCAACCTGTCTGCTGAAGCTGCTTGAGTTGCGTACATACTTTAAATGTATTTTAATCCTATCTTATTTTAAAAAATTAATTTTACAATTAATGTCTATTTGTGTATTCTAAAATTAGTAATAGATATAATAGCTCCCTAATACCGTTACTAGTATCATTGTGAGAGTATTTCTGTACATTGTCCTGAATGTGGTGTTGTTTTTGTGTTACATATTAAAACTACTTATTTGCCTTTGCCCACTGAATCATACTGTACCTTGAATAATGGCCAGAAGGATGACAATGACAAAGAAGAAAAAGGTGATATCAAAGAGGATGCGGTAAAGCTCATAGGGGTCACCTGCTGGATCCTCAATTTCATCTCCTATTCCCCCACCAGCACGCACACCCACGTACATGTGGAACAAATAGCACTGATAAAGAAATAGAAAATAAATTAGTAATAAGAGCTTATCTTTGTACTGTATTTGCTGTATTGTCTTGCATGATGTTTTTAAGATTTAATAAAATGGTGACTATCTAGAGAAAATATCAAATGAGAAATTATAAGAAGCAAAAAAGACAAAAAAAAACAAGTGTATGAAACATACAGTCATCATATCATCACACTTCATGTCTGGTTCGTCTTCGTTCTCGCTCTTGTTGTAGAATTTACGGAAGAAGTTAAAGGCCACAACAGTGTATAGATACACAACTACAGCCAGCAGACCCACAGTCAGCACCAGCTAGAAGAATGGAAGAAGACAAAATGTAAATATAGGATAAATTGTAAACAATACCAACAAACTGAGCTGAACATTCGTGCACTGCAACCTGTTTGCCGTTGTGGGTGACAGAAGAAAGGATAGTCCTCAAAGTCTTGAAACCCATAGCAATGTCTAGCAGGTGAGCAGCAAAAAAGAAATTGTTGTAATGGCCTAGGATGGACATCGTGGTATACCACACCAGGTACAGAAAAGACTGCAAAAGAAGAGAAAAAAGGAACTAATAAATCTGCCCGTGCCATGGTATCGGCGTGCACGTGGACTCCTGTGAGTTACAAACAAATCAGACTAAACCGTTGCCAGAGAACTTACATTGTCTGTAAACACTACACCCATTTTCCAGATGTGATATTTTGTATCAATGAAGTTTAACCTGAGAGAAGAGAAAGTACTTTAATTATAAAACAACGACTACACTTTAAATTGCAGTCATTTTAAATCAGAATGATCTTAAACCTTCAGTCTCACCAGAACACCAGTGAAGCTTCTTTAGCAATAGTTTCCTCAGTAGGGTTGAAGTCCAGAGCGCTTTTGTCGAGACCGAGCAACTCAGCAATCCGCTCTGCTCCATACAAGTCCCCATATTTATTTATTACCTACAGATAAATTAGCCATAAAATACAAACACATACATTATTACAGAATAAACTATGGTGGCCAAGAAGTGCAAAACACATTAACAAATCAGAAAACAAATTAACAAATCCGAAAACACAACGACAAGTCAGACAACCCGGAAGAGGTAGGTATTGTTTTTGAATGGAAACTTACCGATCATTGGACAAGACACCTGTCACTCAAGATATACAGGTATGGAATCGTATGTGTAATGTGTAAAGTTCTCCATTTAAATATAAGAAAATAACTAAATTAATCCACAGTAACCCACAGTAAGGACAATACATTTTGTACACTTTTACACACATTCCAACTTTTCCCTGCGGCAGACTGTTGTACTGCCTGTATACCTTGAGTGACAGGTGTCTTGTCCAATGATCGGTACATGTTCCAATCACAAACTATACCAACCTCTTCCGGGTTGTCTGAATTGTCGTTGTGTTTTCGGATTTGTTAATGTGTTTCGTGCAACGATTCAGACAACCCGGAAAAGGTAGGTATAGTTTGTGAATGGAAACTTACCGATCGTTGGACAAGAGACCTGTCATTCAAGATATGCAGGAGAATGAAAGGTGTCTCATCCGATGATCGGTAAGTTTCCATTCGCAATCTATACCTACCTCTTCCGGATTGTCTGACTTGTCGTTGTGTTTTTGGATTTGTTAATGTGTTTTGCACTTCTCGGCCACCGTAAGAAACAGCCGGGTCTCATGTATCAAGGCTTGCTACCGTTTACCATGGCCACATTTACTCTAAAGCAGGGGTGTCAAACTCAAATTCACAGTGGGCCAAAATATAAAACGGAGATAAAGTCACGGGCCAAACTGAATATTTATTGAAAAATTAACTGCAACTGTATATGTAATGTTCAACCTTTTTCAAATGGAAACAAATTTTAGTTTTGCTTAAATACAGGATTTGGAACAACCAGAGCTTGAAAACAACACATAAGAAAATACATTTGAAATAAAAGACACATCAGTGGTGTTCATTTCACAAACTTTGACCATACACTTTTTGACAAACTCTCCCTCATTAAAGGGCAGATTCTGCCGTCTCTGCTGCCACAATAAAGCTTTACAGCCTTTACAGCAGCTTCACATTTTGATTTAGATTTCATTAACATAGTCTGCCAGGAAACCAGACTTTTTTCATCTCCTCCGCCTTCTGGAGCTTCTGCTTTACGTCCAGGTCTTTATACTTCTCATGATGTTTCCTTTCATAGTGTCTTCTATGAGACACCATCAGACATCAGTAACTACAGACCGATATCACTTCTCTCACTGTCTGTCTATCTCTCACAGAACAACCTCCAAGACCCAAACCAGTCTGGCTTTAAAGCAGCTCACTCTACAGAGACAGCCCTTTTGGATGTCTCTGAGAAACTACATGCTGCTAGATCAGCCAAACTGTCATCCGTCCTTATCCTCCTTGACCTTTCAGCAGCGTTTGATACGGTCAACCACAAGACTCTCTTATCCACCTTGAGTCTTGGGATTTGCAGATCAGCTTGGGAATGGTTTACTTCCTACCTGGAAGGATGCTCATATCAGGTAACATGGAGGGGAGTGACATCTGCTCCATGCAGACTCTCCACTGGTGTCCCACAGGGCTCAGTACTTGGTCCTCTTCTTTTCTCCCTGTATACTCACTCTCTTGGTGAAGTTATTTCATCACATGGGTTCTCTTACCACTGATATGCTGATGATACACAACTTATCTTCTCTTTCCCACCCTCAGATGCCACAGCTTCTGACCGGATCTCAGCATGTCTGTCAGAAATATCATCATGGATGGCTGCTCATCAGTTAAAGCTCAATCCTAGCAAAACTGAACTGCTGTTCATCCCAGGTGATTCATCTCCAGGTCATGATCTTGCTATATCCTTGCACAACAATCTGATCTCCCCTTCAGCCACAGCTCGCAACCTTGGGGTAATCATGGACAATCAACTGTCCTTTTCCTCTCATGTTGCTAACGTGACTCGCTCATGTCGGTTTCTTCTCTACAACATTAGAAGGATTACGGCCATTTTTGTCCACACAGGCTGCTCAGGTACTTGTTCAGTCTCTTGTCATTTCTAGACTGGATTACTGCACCGCATTGCTGGCAGGTCTACCTATGAACGTGTGATGATATGATGACTATGATCCTCTGCAAATGATCCAAAATGCAGCTGCCCGGCTTGTTTTCAACCTGCCAAAGTTCTCGCATACCACCCCACTGCTGCAATCCCCCCACTGGCTTCCGGTAGCTGCACGCATCCGATTCAAAACACTGATGCTGGCCTACAAAGCCAAAAATGGACCAGCTCCCTCTTACCTCAAAGCCCTCATCATTCCTCGCACTGTACCCCGTAACCTCCGATCTACCAGCACTGCTCGACTGGTTCCACCATCTCTCAGGGTAAGAGGCAAGGGCATCTGCCAAATGCTGTAAATGTAATGTAAATGTCTTCTTATGTTATATTCTTTCGTTACAGACACATTAGCTTCGTTAGCACACAAGACAAACAGGTCTGTCCTTTATATTCGTACATTACATTCGTCCATCTTTCGTTTGGCCGTTTTTGTGGAGGGTGGAACTTGCCCGATGTGACTGTAACCTGGTTGTTAACGACTGTCAACAGAGAATGAGGGGCGCTTGCTGTTCGTGACTACGCGTCAATACAGTGGCAAGGCATTCTGGAATTTGTCGTATTAGCGAGCATGCGGCTAGCCAGCTGTAATGCACATTTGATATGATCTCGCGGGCCAAATATAATTAAACCGCGGGGCCAAATTTGGCCCGTGGGCCAGAGTTTGACACCCCTGCTCTAAAGTATAAGGCTAAATAAAAGGTTAGAAAGTTTAAGCTCTATTGAAACTATTGACTATTTTGTCTACAAAACAAGTCATGGAGAAATTCTACTTGCCTTCCGTTTGACAAACTTATCCCAGTAATTATTAGGAAAAGATCTGTACAACACAATGAAAAGGAAAGGCATTTACGATTCATAAAATAGGTACTTACATTCATGTGTTCGATTAGAATTTATATTAATAATAGGGATTTGATCCAAGTAAGCTATAAAGATGTTTATGGATCACATGAGTAGATAAGATGAAGATTTTCAAATAAGCATTAAAATTTAATTATAAATTAACAACAGTGAAGCGGTGGTCCATTTTTACTTACGGTGTGTTAATAACAAGTCTGTCCCATTGCCCTTTAATATCATCATCAGAAGGTTGTTCAGTGATATAAAGACCATCAAATTCAAGTTTCCTGGCAATTTCCTTCTCTCGCTTAAAAACAACCAAAGGCACCTGTTTAGGAGAAAGAAAAGTTCATTGACTTGTCATGCTTATTTTTGATCAAGTATACTTTAGATCAATTGAGAAATGATGCTTTTGACTGATTTCTGATTTGACTTGAAAAACAGGAAATTCATACAGGAAAGTAAGAAGAAATGAGAGTGTTGCACAAAATGAACACAATAGTGAGAACTATTGAAACACAATGGTGAAATCTAATTTAGTTGTTACTGCTACCTACAACTAGGAATTACTAAATGCATGTTTTTATTGCTCTTGCTTGCAGTTGAAGTTAAAGAGGTTCAAACCTATAACTACAATTGCACATACGTACAGATGGATGAGAAATTAAAGCAAAAATCGGGGGTCTTGCTGGCATGCTTTGGTTCCGTTTCTATCTGCAGTCACAGCATATCATCTTCATGCTATATCTTAAGATGAAACATTTCTATTCTGACAGAAAACGACCTCATCATTATCTGATGACAGATCACAGGCGTTACTGAATGGTTTGATGAGGACAGTGGAATAAAAACTTAAATAATAATAATAAAAAATAATAATAATAATAATAATTATTATGGGACATATTAAGGCACATTTGTCTCATGCCTCGCACCTCTAAGTTGTGGGTTTAATTGCTTTCTGCACCATGTGTGTGGAGTGCATGTTTAACCTAAGGGATTCTCTTTGGTTACTCTGATTTCCTCCCCAGTCCATAGACATGCATTGTAGGCTGACTGACAACTCTGTAGTAATTACAAATGTATGAGTGTGTGTGCGATTGTGCCCTGTGATAAACTGGCATCTTTTCTATTCTGTACCCTGCCTTGTGCCCTGAGTCTCCTGGGATAGGCTCCAGGTTTCCTGGAGTGATGTAAATAATGAATCATGGACTATTCTTCTTCTTATTATTAATGTTTTAGTTTTTTTAGTTTGTCCCCGTGACATGTGCATGACAGTGGATATTTGCATGTACCTTCAGATAGTAATACCCCACCACACAGAGAAAGGAGATGATAGTGTGTAGTACAGCTAGAAAGCGGAGTGTAGGTGCCATGTAACCAGTGTTCTCCTGCAGGATAAAATACTCAATGGCACTTTCATCCTCGTCTTCATTTCTCCCTGTCCACGAGTCCACCTCCTCCGACTCCTCACCAGTTACCTACGTGTATATACGTGTATACACATAAAGAACCATTTCTATATTAACATAATAAAACAATGTAGTAACAAACGAAAAGGCGGGTCATAGGAGTACATTTAGAGTAAATATCTGAAGTACAGTATTAAAGTAAACCATTTGAGTTTGTATGTTACATGACTGTAAAAGTGAGTATTAGTGATAATGAGCAGTATCATGAATGTCGTATCAGAAGATAATAAAACTGATACTGTATCACAGCTGGAGTTGTCCTTCACAAAGCTACACAAATAATTAAAACTGATAAAAATGTTACTGTATTGTAAAATGTTAGTGTTGAACAATGTTTAAAACACATCTGTTAAACAAATAAAGTAATGCAAATATTCATCACATATGAATATGAAGAAAAGAAAATGAGGAACCTTATAGAATAGAAGGATGAAGTTGATGGCAAATGCCACAAACAGAGCCAGGAATCGCAGGTTGTAGAAGTTTCGAGCCAGGTAATTCTGTAAAAAAACAATATTTGTGTTAAATTGTAGTCTCTTAAAGAAAAGAGCAAGTTTATATATATTGTACGGTTCATAAAACAGGACCATTTTTACCAAAACACAAAAGGAACTTTGCAAGTAAGTTATTAATACAACATACCTGTACCTACTGTACTGTACCTATGTGTCTTTTTCTATGACTTCGATCGAATGAATTATTACACATTCACGAGGGTAAGACCGTGGTGATCTGGTAAGGTATTAATCATAAAAAGTTAATGAAATAATAATAATATCCCTTACTAGAATCTTGGTTTGGTAGATTTCCAGACCAGCAAAAAAGCTGGCCATAATGACTTCTGGCTGTTCTTTCTTCCTCCCGCACCTCCTCTTGGACGGCTTCCTTTCTTCCTCTGACGACGGTTCCATGAGCAACTCCTTAGACTTGACTTGGTCATTCTTCTCCCCTTCCTCTGTACTATTGAAGCGGACAAACACATAGACTTTACTAAAAAAAAAAAAAAAAAAAATATTAAGTATTAAGAGCATTAGTAAGTGATAGGATAAACACAACGTCATTGCAATTGGTAGTGTTACCTTATTAGAAAGCCAAAAAATGTTAATAATATTTTTTTGGTACATTCACCAAACATTTATAACATTTATTTTCAACTTACTCTGCTTTTTCTGATTCTGCATTCAATTCATTCTCATCTGACTGCTTACTCGCAGCTTCCTGCACACAGAGAGAAAGTAGTGATTTATGTTTTTCTGCAAAATATGCATATACACTCCCCTCCAAAAGTATTGGAACAGCGATGCTACTTCTTTGCTAGGAGATGATATTTGCAGTTTCTGATATTTACATCTAGACGTGTTTACAGCTTGTTTGAAGCCGCACATTTCTCAAGTGATCAAAATACTGTTGTATGTGACTGCCAGGTGGTTCTTGTTGTAAAGGTTGAGAAGGTTGTTGTTCAGAAGTTTTCTACCGCTTATCTGAACTTCTTGGGTCACGGGGAGCCTGTGCCTATCTCAGGCATCATCGGGCATCAAGGCAGGATACACCCTGGACGGAGTGCCAACCCATCACAGGGCACACACACACACTCATTCACTCACACACACACACTACGGACAATTTTCCAGAGATGCCAATCAACCTACCATGCATGTCTTTGGACCGGGGGAGGAAACGGGAGTACCCAGAGGAAACCCCCGAGGCACGGGGAGAACATGCAAACTCCACACACAAGGCGGAGGCGGGAATCGAACCCGCAACCCTGGAAGTGTGAGGCGAACGTGCTAACCACTAAGCCACCTTGCCCCCGGTCTGATTATTTAAACATAATATTAAATGAATTAATATTAAAATGAATTCTACAGAACTCTACAGAAACATTCTGTCCTCCAACCTGTGTATCCAAGATGGAACTTCAACTAGCAGGAGGAAAATGCCCCAAAACACAATTCCACCATTAAAAGGACTTCATCAGAAAGACTGCTAAGTCACCAGACCTAAACCCGGTTGAACATACATTGCTGAATTAAAAACCCTGTAACACAAACAATGTCTGAAAGAAGCTTCAGTACAAGGCTGGAAAAGCAACACAAACACAACCACCTAAAAATCGGGTGGTCACTCAACAAAGTCAGCATGTTTAACACACCTAGATGTAACTATCAGAGAATAATGTGGAAATTGTGAGAAATGTTGTCTCTTTTTTTTGACTGAACAACAAAAAAAACCTTCAAAAAACATTTAACAAACAAACCTAAAAACAAAAGAATTGCCCTCGCCGTTTCAATCCTTTTGGAAAGGTCTTTATGAATAACGTCATAGAAATGTTTTATTATTATGCATATATTATGCATTATTATATAATTACATTAATTAATTATATATTATATAATTATGCACAGATTATTTTTTTACATAATAAAAAGTAATATTATTACGTATACAAATAAATGTAATATAGCTATATTATTTTGTTATTTAATGCATGCTGGAATTATACAAGAGTTTTGCACCTGAGCTTTTTTCTGCTGCACTGCAGTAACTAAAGATGGAGAATCGACTCCAACCACTTCAGATACATCTCCCAGACCAGGCTCAGCTCCATGCTTTCCTCCCTCCTTCTTGGGCTGTATACTTAGGAGCTCTGACATGAGATCCATTTCTGTTTTGTCTCCTTGTGCCATCTGATCTACATCAGCAACCAAAGAAGCCTCACTAACCTCCATTTTTTCAGTCTCCATCACATCACCATGGATGCCAAACTGTGTGGGGTCTGGCATGTTGCCAAGGATGTCGGTCACCTTTATATTCTTGGCACCTTCCACCAGGCCACCACCAAACAGAGTTGACCAGAGAATATGGAAAAAGCACCACACCAGGTTGTAGAAGAATCGTAGAAGGCCAGTGAAGATCATCCAGAAAAAGGAGAAGAACCCAGAAATCATCTCTCTCAGACTCATTTTTCTGAACTTCTTGTAATGTTTCCTCAGGCTTTTTAGTGTGAGCAGTCTTCCAAGGCTACAGAGGTTCTTTTTCATTGAGACACATGCCATGGTGAAAGCTGAGGAGGATTCCAATGTATTCTCCTCCTCTTCAACCTCCAGATCCTTAATTACATTATGCATCTCATCCTCATCTTCTTCTCCTCTTTCCACAGTATCAGGCTCTGAGATCAGAGAAGCTAGCTGCATCTCAAAAATGGTATCCTCACAGAAATTGACAAACAACTCCATCTTCTCCGATTCTCCTCCTTCGTTGACTACATCAAAAATAAACTGTCTCTTAGATTCCTTAACTTGTGGTTTCTCCCACTGTGTTCTACTAGACTCGCTGATTTCAAAGTAGACCCTTTCTATTCTCTTGGCACCGCCCATGATCTCAATACGGCCCAGGAACGCCTCGAAGTAATTAAGGACACTCTCTGCCAGGTTCAGGAAGGTAGCCAGACGGGAGTCATGAGGCATGTGTTCTGACAGATTTGTAAGCAGTACTGCGACATTAAAACCAATGTCCTTGGCGGGTTCATGGAAGCGTTTTACAAATTCCACATAATTGAACATGTCATTTTCGTCTGCCTCTACGCAAGAAAGCAGGAATTCAATTTCAGACTGAGAGTACTGTTTCTGATTTTCCATGGATTTCTGAAACTCTCTTTTGGAAATGACTCCTTTGCCATCACAGTCATGCTCTTTGAAACTGTCAGATGTGGTGAGGTCCTTAAGCTTGAGGAACATATCAAAAAACTTGAGGATCATCTCTACGTTGTTGGAGGACTCCACCAAGGTGTCAACCATCTGTTTGCCAATGGTGCCATTTACAACATTTCCTGGAAATACACGTAGATTTAATTTTCAAATTTATTTTCATTGTCACATCATGTTGCAAGATGAAGGACCAAAAACGGACTTGGTTCTTTTGACACATTATATTAGTGTGAAAAAAATAACACTTTAATGTTATACACTAATAGTGTAATACAGTGATCCCTCGTTTATCGCAGTTAATGGGGACCGGAACCCCTCGCGATAGGTGAAAATCCGCGAAGTAGGATTGGCCTTAAGTTTGACCTTTTCACTGATGGTCATCATATTTCTCTTGGGCTCACTAGAGGAATCTTTTGCAGGGGCACGGTGCTTAGGAGGCATTGTAAGGGCTTAACGAAGAGTTAATTTCGAACACAAAACGTGAGACACAGTTGACAGCGTGAACGAGAGTGGCGAGATAAAACAAGGGATGAAGCTGGGAGAGGATGCGATGATGCACAGCCAATCAGTTCAGATCTCGTGCCGGGAACCAATCATGTACCTTGTCTGAGTGCCCGTGGGTATGTACAAAGCTTCTGAGAGAGCTTCTCTGGCATCCTGGGAAACTGTTTTTATCTTTATTTTTCAATGAATATTTTTGAAAAATCAGCGATGCACTGAGGCCACGAAACTTGAACCGCGAAACTTGAACCACAAAGTGGTGAGGGATTACTGTATTTTAATACGGTAATATTCTAATTCTCATTTGCTATGCTACATATTTGTCTTGTATATCAATGATCTATAGGGAAATGTCGTTATCTTTTTAGTACCCGAGTTGTTGCTGCTTTATACTACCGGGTCACACGAGAAGAAATTCACAAGAAATTGATCAACAACAACAACAACAAAAAAAAAATCTACAAATGAAACAAAGATTCTTTAATATTATTGGGTTGAATAAGACAACCTTCTAGAAGGGACAGCATCATGACTATCATATCCTTCTGCAGATCCATGAGTTCTTTTAGCAACTTAATCTGGCTGGAGTCCTAAAGGAAGAAGGGAAACATACAGAAAATACTTAGGGATTTTGTTAGAGTGATTAATAATTTTTCCATCCTCCCAAAGCTGCCCTCTAGGCTATAGTGTTATCCATCAACAGCACAGCTAATGTCATTGTTTTGCATCACGAGCAGATGGTGCTGAAGCAGAAATTAATTCTGGACCGCTACTCTAGTGTGCTCACAGTGGGCTATACATTACAGAAGATGCTTTGATTGGGTAAAACCACCTGGCCTGTTTGTCCTAATGTTCTACCTGTTCCATAAAAGTCTGAAATTGAAAAGGTCTGAAATTCAGAATCTGAAATTGTAATCGAAATTTCATCCTACTGAACCCGAAATCTGTAAATGGTTATTTGTTATCAAAATGTTTTACTTAGTTACAAGAACTAAACATATAACACTATACTAGAGGGACGTTGGATTTAGTTTGTATTATTGGGTCAGGAGAGACATCTACTGGTGGTTACTAGGTGATTCATGAAGAAGAAACAAAAACAAAGAACAAAACTAACCTAAAAGTCCTGACTATGTAGGTTTTCCTAACACTGTTCGATATAGTTTTATAAAAGCCATTGAATTTCATTCAAAATTTGGCATTGCTAGGTTTAAATGGACTTGCCTGTGAGAGCTTCATTTGCATGTTGGCAAAAACATGCAAAAAGCCAACAACTGCATCCCATAACCTGCTGTGGGCCAAACTCTGTTGGTTTCCTATACACGGACCCTGAGATGAAAGGTTATGAGAAGGTGGTGGTTAAAAGTTTTTAACATTAAAATAATATACATCTGTGAACCATCCTTATGGCGCCCATTCTCTCTCTATCTATCTATCTATCTATCTATCTATCTATCTATCTATCTATCTATCTATCTATCTATCTATCTATCTATCTATCTATCTATCTATCTATCTATCTATCTATCTATCCCTCTCCCTCTCATACAGTATATATATATACACATACAGCATATCGATAGAGATAGATACAGATGTAGATCTATATATATCTACATCTGTATCTATCTATATCTCTATCTATCAATATCGCTATCTATCTATATCAATCTCTCTTTATATATAATCTATATAAATATCTGTAGTCATTTTTATTTGTAGTCATTTGGTGGTCCCTATTTATTAATGGATGGAAAAGACAAAGACTATAGTTAGTATGTACAATGCTATACAATATACTGTACTGTACAATAACGCAAGTAGAAGCAGGATTAACTGCAGGCCAAGAATAAGTGAAGTTATAAGAAGTAGTGAACTTCTTAGCCCTAATACACTGTAGTATCATATTTTTGTAAGGGTATCTCACCTGTATATATTCAGTAAGGGAGTTAAAGATCTGCTTGGCCACATTTAAAGCTTTAGAGAAATTACGCTGACCAGCCTCATCCATTACATCTTTGCCAGAATAATACCAGTAAAAATCGCTGATGGACTCCTGTAAAGATGGTAAGAGAATGGCATTAACTAAGTCATTAGTATACAGTACTGTATGTCTATACAGCTATTTGTATGCAAGATCTACTTTACCTGTAATCTAAGAAGATAGTCCACTGTGCTTATTATTATATTAACAGTAGTTGTATTGCCAGTCTGAGTCCTCAGAAAGTTCTGGAAGTCTGAACAAAATTGGTTAGTTATACAAAGCCCGGATAGATACCAAGATGTCGTGCAGCTTAGCAATTGATCAGATAAACTGAAATTAATTAGCAATTAATCAGCAAAACACTGGTGCTAAATTCAATAAGCTTAGTTTGACAAGTTTTAGTGAATCCTCTGAGATTTGTTTAGGAATATTCTTTATACACCACTTATCAAACTGTATATACACAAATTCATTGGCAAATTCAAGAAATTAGGTATTCATGAAATATCCTACTGCCTTTATGGAAATCACTTGTATATAAGGAAACTAAATAATGTTGAAGTTTAAAGAATTGGCTTTAAGTCATATAATCATTCCTGTAATATTATAGATACAGATTACAGTGTTGAATTTAAATCGTTGTTTTTTTATTACACACATGAATTTAATAAGAATAATGCCTTGAAAGAAAGCAAACCAACGTAATCCCATAAACTCAGACAAATTAGACTTTCTTCAATATTGACAAAAGTAGTCTGTGTGTATGGTAGCCAATGGACTGCTGTGGCTGAGCTGTATTACAAGAAGTTGCAGTTCATCGTTTAGTCATCATGAGCTTTATCTTGTATTAAAGTTTGTCACTAAATGCTTGGTAATTTACAGGTGATTCGCGTCAACATGTGTATAAAAAGAAAATTACAGCATTAAAAAAAATAAACGATTAAAAAAAAATTCGATTAATGCAGTCATCAAATGTGAAGACATACCATTGTTGTGACCCTCACAGAGGAGCTGCAGGAACCTAAACAGATCTTTAGTGAACTCATCATTTTGTAGAACTTTGGAACCTGTATTTGACAAGAAAAATTAAAATCTAGTTATTATCTCTTTGGAGTGCAGATAGGAGATGGGTTCTTATATCACAGTCAGACAAGACATGACACATTTTTGGGACACAGATCTAGTCTGCAGGCTCCTACACTAGCTTCATTCTATAAGTGTAAGCAATGCTTTGTGCCACATCACTTAAACATATATGGATGAAAACGACTCTACGACTATTTGTTAATATGTTCTATCAGGCAAAGAGGCGAAGCTGAAATGTTTGATGCTTAGAACCAGTTAGTGATTACATGGGAATGTTAACATAATGTGCTATAATGTGTATAATGTGCTAAAGTAAAACCAAACCCCAGACAGGATGAGAGGCTTTTGTTATGTAAGAAAAGGTAGAAAAAGAGACCGGTAGAGACAGAAGGAGTTCATCATTGGGAAATCTATACATTATCAGTTTGATTTTCTGGGTTAAATGAGATGCATGCATTTTGTCCTGCAGACCAGAGGAATCAATTACTAAACTCAGAACATACAGACACAGACAAATAGGTAGGAAGGACAGGGATTAGAGAGAGCAGTGATGCCAAGATGAGGAGAATCTAAACCATGTATTTACCCCGCTCCCTCACGTTGACTGCAACCGATGACATTAAAAAACATGGCAAGAAGGAAAGAAACAAACAAAGAAACAAGCAAAGAGGCAGACATAAGCAAAGGAGAAGACATTAAAATATCAGTTAGAACGAGAGATACTGACAGCCACTGACTGGACACTGACATGTGATTAACAAGACTTTTTTTTTTTTTTTTTTTTAAGAGAGATATAAGACACATCACTGGGTATATGTCACCATCACTTATGCCTGAACTGAAGTTGACCAAAAATGACAGCAAAGATGTATGTCATGGATTTGTTTTTCTTCTATGATGAATGCAGTTATTCACTCCAAACTTAAAGTTTGAATGAATAAAAAAAAAAATAATAATAATGTGCCACCTAAATCTGCTCTGTCTTGATTAGACAGACTTTGGGTAATGGCCATGGAAGAAAAATCAACTTGTGATTTTGAGGTAATACTGCACCATGTGCCAACAAATCTCTTTCTTTTTATTCCCGAGAAAGCAATTCAATCACTAATTTCCTGCATGTCATATGGTGCAGTATTTAAAGGAATCAAAGAATTTGTTTGTATTATGCTATAACCTTTACAGTCTTTATGCACTGCTTCATAACTATCTTTAACCACATGTGATCCATGATCTTTTCCATGTTAACAGGATAAATAAATAACAACCCACTATATACAGTAAATCCTTTAACCTTAATAAAATCAGAATAAAGTTTTGGTGACAAAAAAGAAATAAAAGCAGATCAGAGTAATTGTGTGTGTGTGTGTGTGTGTGTGTGTGTGTGTGTGTGTGTGTGTGTGTGTGTGTGTGTGTGTGTGTGTGTGTGTGTGTGTGTGTGTGTGTGTGTGTGTGTGTGTGTGTGTGTGTGGCACTTACTTGAACCCTCCTCAGTCACCATACCCAATCCTTCAGCTTTGTTTTGCCTCTCAAATGCATTCAGGTCCAATACACTAAAGACCAGAGACCAAACAATGCCGAAATAATTAGGATACACTTAATTTTCATAATTTAATGTATGGGCTCTTCCGACAAAAACAAAAGAAACACTAAACAATACAAATGGACAATTATTTTAATGTCTATCTATCCATCTATCTAGTATTGATTGATTTGTATATTGTAATATTTTAGCAAACTATAATGAAAGCCTTGTTTGCCCATCACCTGCATGACTGCATGAGTCCTGACAGACTCTTGAAGAAACCAGCATCTCGCTTCTCCTTTAAATAATCCAGCATTTTCTGTGAAAAGAGTTCATAAACTAATCAACCAAATTATGGGAAAAGTCTAATTATACTTTAATTTCTCTAATTACTTTCTAATTTTTAATTACATGACCTGACATTCATAATAAATAAAAGGCAAAATTACCATTGACAATAATTACATGCCATTCAAGGTACAGTATTACAAAGTGAATCTAGATTATATATTCTTTTGTTGATTCCCTTTAATGTCAAGCAATAAAAATGTGTTACCTGCTGAACTAAAATATTGCCCCCATTTAGAATGGAGATGCCAAGCTTAAGGGTGGAAGTTACCATAGGGCCTAGTCGACCTAAAGGATGAAAGTATTTTAAGATATGTACATTTTTGCAGGTTGTGTGTATATGTGTGTGTGCGTGTGTGTGCGTGTGTGTGTGTGTGTGTGTGTGTGTGTGTGTGTGTGTGTGTGTGTGTATATACCTCTGCTGGCACTGATCATCTGCAAAACCATCTCGGCAGCCCCTCGGTCATGTAACCTGGCCTGCTGGTACAACATTTTCTGCTTTTCCATTTCTTTTTCCTATCACACATCAAACACATGCATATATGGATATATATATATATATATATATATATATATATATATATATATATATATATATATATATATATATATATACACACATACACAATTAATAATTTATGTCAATTGTTACTGTAGGTGTTTAGCTAGATTGAGATCTGGTGACTGTGACAGCATATGATTATTAAAGCATATGATTTACATAATTAATTTATTACTAAATAAATTATTTATGAAGAGCCCATGCCCTGCAGATGGTGGCATTATGATCCTGGAAGAGACCACTTATATCAGGGAGCATAAGATAGGACTAAGGTGATAGGTTTGTGATAATATGCAGTTGCACATCCCTTTAAAAATGTCAAGTGAACCCAAAGCATGTCAGCAAACGTAACCATGGCACAACAGAACCTCTTTTAAAGTGTCACAACTTTATGTACTGTATATAGTTCTCATTTACAGATATCAATAAAAGAAAGCGAATCTGCAAACCTCAAAGGTTTTTTCTCTTCCTTCTTCCTCCTCATTCTCATCTTCAGCACAACTCTGAGGGCAGCAGAAACACATGTGGGATTTACATATGGAGACATTGTGCTACCGATAGCGTAACAAGTAAAAATGCTAGTGTTTAAATGCGGCACATTTGTACCTTTGCCATCATGTCTGTGTATGCTATATATAGCAAGTCATCTTCTAGGGAACTGAAATATAAGATGAAAATGTAGTTAAATAATAAAAATGCACAATATTCAGAATACATTGCATAACACGTTGGTTTGGAAAATGACGTTATTATAATAGGAGAATGGACTTTCAAACATTTTTCGCTGTGTTGATAAAACATACTGCATAATGAGAGAGAGAAAGGATTTACACACTACATATCTCCATAATGTATATTTACAGAAAGAACACGTCGGTCACTGTTAATCACTATCACTGTAAAAAACACATGTCTTACCTCCTTTCAGTCAGAGCGTTATGACTAAAGTGCAGAATAAGCTGATGAAGAGGATCAGGTTGTATTTCATCAATTTCCTCTTCCTCCTCCTCTACTTTCCGCTGTGTCCTCTACACATAAACACATCACTGAGCATTTTTGTTACCAGCTACTCACATTACACAGGTACAGTATGCAACTCAAAAGCTACTTAGAGCCATAATGTAATTAATCACTGTGTAGCAGGGTATATTGAGCTCTTGGGAAATCTTATCAAGAAACCTTATTTGAGACCTGAAATAAAAACTACAGCAGACGTACGACACACGTTTTCAGCAGACAGTATTGGCACAAGGAACCGTTACAGGGAAGCTTTGTGCAAATGAACACAAATGCAAATGGCATGCACCAAAGCAGTGAATGAATCAAAGTCACAAAGGAGACAGTTGGACCCACATACTCACGTTCTGCTCGCACGTTTCATTTGGTCTATTATTAAGCATGAAATGAATTTCTCTTTAAACAAGCAATGGTGCTGCAATTATGCTTCAGAAAATTTCCAAAGGCTTCTTGAACTCTTGGGAAATTTTTTATTTTTTTTTACTAGAAAAGTTAAATATTTGATTCAAATTAACACCTACTGGATGGATCTACCACACAGACTGGAGAGAGCAGAGACACAACATTATGACAAGCACTGACATCCATATAGCATGAGATGTCATGCAGGCTTTAGGCAGTTGTGGGCAGAATTTGTGAAAATGCAGAAAATGACAAAAATTCAAACAATTAAAGAAAAAAGAACAGGTAAGGTCTTAGCTTGAAGGCCCCATTCATTCTACAGTATATATCTGTCTTTCTTTCTGTGTAATAAAATGCTTTATATAATCTTAGTTCTGGTAGTTGGATACTGTACTTAATCCATCACTTATAATAGGTTATACAATATACTGCTGTATTAAACACACACCGTATGATTATATAAAGGCAGTATTTGTAATCTTAATACGAAAATCAGAATTATGTAGTATAGCATGATTGAAATTCATTTTACTCATTGGGTCGGATAAAACATTTGATGTTAGAAGAATTCTAGAATCTAGAAAATACTTTAGCGTAAAATACAGATTAACTAAAGAGATATAGTTATGTAAATACCATTATTAATATTTCCGCAAATTTAGTTGCGATAGGTATTATTTGTGCTTTGCATATCATTGAATAAAGTCCTTATGTTGTCCTTTTCAGATAAAGCATCCCAAGTGACCACAGCTCTGTCGAAAACTGTGCTTGTAGTGCACATGGCTTTGTGCCAGCTGAGGTCTGCCCACAGAACAAAGAATTACCAATTAATTCTCCTAAAAGGTACTTACTGCCAAATCCTGCACTAGCTTCTCCTCAAATGAGTACGTCTCTGTCTCTATCCATATTCTCTGGTAGCCCGTGAGGAACAGGTTAATAGAGCGATGCCTGAGGTGGGAGGATTAAAGATTAAGCAGGGTTACTAGGATTATTACGGTTACCTGGGTTACTAGCGGGAGTGAGACAGGAAGTTATGGCTGGCAAACAAAAAGTGCTAGGGAGGAAAAAGGTTAGTGATATACTGTATACAGGAAGCCTTACTGGTCACACTGTTTACATGTGAAAGAATATAATGACAGTATTTCCATTTCATGAGGCCTTTCTTATATCAAAAACACTACATTAAACCACTAAAATGCTAACCAACATATTACTACAATTGATCAATTATATCAAGAATAAACTGACAGTCAATATATTGTGTTCATACACTGGGGAAAACAAATGTGTGCAGTAATTGCATGATTAACATGAATATCATGAGTAGGTACTAATGGCGATACTTTAACATAATATTCATAATATTAGATAAATATGGATCTCTGCCTACTCCTCGATTGCTTATTAGCTTTATTTTTCATTGGAACTTGAGTTTAGGCTACATTATATTGTAATTGGCAGCAAAGTTAAAAAAAAAAGTGCACGTTTTGTCAGTTCACGTTTTTTTATTCTCTAATTATTTAAAGGAGAACACCGCCGTTTATACCATCATAGGTCTCAGAGCTAAATCACACTGCTGATGGCATAAAAGTCAGAAAATAGAGCTTTATTCTTTAACACAAACCTACAGTTTCGCAGCTAGCGGAGTTTTCTGAATTATCATCACATAACCAGTTGACCAGTGAAACTCCCTACTAAAGATCAGTTGCAATCCAAACCATGTCTAGGAGACAAGCTAATTCAGTGAGCAACCAATAAACATTCCCAGAGCACTACATTACCGTTAGCACGGAGAGCAGACTGTCATAATCTGCTCTCTCATGCATTTTTCCCAGCCAAATGTGTCGGTAGGAAATCAGGAAATAATTATTAATTTTGTGCCTAAAGAGAAGGGCAACGTTGTCAGTATAGGAGAAGAGCAAATGGGACAAAGGAAGAAAACACATATAAAACAATCATGAATCACTTTGAGACTCATGATCAATAGTAATAGTATGATAACAGCATAACTTATGTGTGTGAAGATTCGCGGTCATCCACACCTGAGTCTAAGTCTAGTTTCTTTCTAGTTAGATAGAAATGTTTCAGTACACATCCAAGCAGCTTCTTCAGTCTGAGGGAAGCTGGAAAAATTCCACAAATCAGTATCATCAAGGATCAAGATTCCTCTCCTCGCTGGATAACCTCGTTAGGGGAAGGAGGAGCAGGTCAGAGTTGGAGAGGGGCTTTAGGGTGGGGTCCTTAGGTGTGGCTTTCCTGATAGACTTGTGAAGAGGTCTTGATTGGAAATACCTTGTCATCACTTACATGTTGATTATTTAAGAAAGTTATCAGATCCATCATTCTACGTAGCTCTGTCTTTGTTCGATGTAGCATAATGGTCCTGGAGAAACGCTGTCTCATTTCGCTATGGTATTGTATTGCGTCAGCTATATATGGTTGAAATGGCAATAAAGTTTCTTGACATGACTTGACTTGAGATTACCGTAGAAACTTTAAAGGAGTTTTGGAAAACACCATGTACCATGTTCAATTTAAACCTGCCAACACACTAAGACAGCGAATCATCCACCCCAAAGATCAGACACCAAAACATGTGTCAAGAAGAGCAATATAATTTACATGGTCCAGTGCAGTACTGTACTAGCACAGAAGAAGCAACTCCTTAGGACCAGAATCAGGACATAGGACACACATTTGAGTACAATAAGGTAAACATCATGGACAGAGAAGTCAGGTGGATTGAGAGAGGTGTGAAGAAGGCCATCGATGTCCAGGTGGAAAATCCTTCTCTCAACAGAGGTGGGGGTCTTAGACACAACCTGTCTCCTATTTTTCCATGCTGCTCTTTTATCCATCCCCAAGAAGATCAAGACGACTTCTCTGCTTCACCAGGAAAGCCACACTCTCACCTTCTCCCTTAACAAGGCTATCCAGTGAGGGGAGGATCCTTTTGGAAACAAATTTGTGGAATTCCCTCTGACTGAAGAACCTGCTCAGAGCTATAGTGAAAGAAGCACGAGAAAGAAGTCCAGTCGACATGACACGACTTCCAGACAGAATGCTAAATACATAAATAAAGCAAATAAACAAACTTGATTCTAAACTGTAATCGGTTTTAGCAGTGGATACGACTCAATGGTCAAAAGTGAAATGGATGTGGTTTTTATAAAAAAAAAAAGAACAACTAAATGCATCAGCAATTAAAAAAATGAATGGCAGGACTAATTAGGGAAGATTTCAATGCCTATCAGTTCTGGTGATGCTACTGTTGTGTTGAGTTACACAGTAACAGAGCATGAAATTACAAGCTGCAATTAAAAGCTTGAAGGAGAACAGCAGGACAGAAATGAAAAAAAAAAATGACAGGAAAGGAAAACAAAAAGTGTGGTATATTATCCAACAGGTATTGGATTCATCTTCATACAGGAGTTAAACTGGTTTCTACTTCCTTTTATTGTAGGTCATCAAAGTTTAGAGCTTGTGGCTATACTCCTGTTTCATCAAGGGTAGCCAATAAAAGGTCTATTAGGTTAGAAATGTTATATCATTAATTACATGTAAGAATAGGACATTGATTGCTATTGAACGTGCCACCTAATGCTAAATATCCTCAGGGATGTCATCATAGCAAGTTATGTTAGTGCAGTGATGTGGTTATGTAGCTGACTAGCTTCACCAATGTTGGTACACTGCAATGTTGTGTTATTAAAACCTGTCATTTTCTTGTTGGCCTGTGGTATGGAATGTCAGTATCAGGATGTGGAACATGTTTCATACCTAGGTAGGTTGTATAACGGTGCCATACGGAAACAAGCCACTACCGCACGCTTACGCTGTTTGGACAGTAGTTTTTGCCACACACACTTCTTGGACCTTAATGGCTGCTCCACCTACAATCGTGTCAGGGTGGCAAAAAAATATTATATTTTTTTAAATTGCAAGATATCATTTAATACCAAACTTTATATCAAGCTCATACCAAATGCTGCCAGTAGAATCTCATAAAAAAATGTGTAGACACAAAAAAAGACCTGCTCAAGGTGAAACACTGCAGCTGAGATGGTCTGAATGCGATCGATAGTGCGCTCTGGATCAGGTGGGCCCTCATTCTTCACAATCACATCTTTATACAGATGGAGCTGCCACCTTACAGCAGGATCCTCTGACTACAAGACAGCACAAGATCATTTATACAGTTAATATTCTATTAAACCAAGATGTATAAGTGCTTCATAAATATTAAATATATCAACATAAAACATAGTATGACTGTTGTGTGACTGGATGTACACACTGGGCATAATACAGACTACATCCAAACAGCTGTGTCAGTATAAAGCTCTAAGAATACTCTTATTCTGTTGGTTTAAGAACTTGGCAAGGTCAATTAATGGGTCTTTAGGGTATCATCAAGCAGGGAGTTCCTCCGAACGTTTGGAGAACACCTCCCAAAATGGAAATAATAGGACTAGAGGAAAGAATCAGAGTATAAGAGAGTCTCATCATTCACAAGCATATGCAGGATCCTCACATCCAATGCATTCATTTGTTCCTGATAACCTTCCAGGGCAAAGAATCTGGGTGAAGTGACCTACAGAGTCACCTAACTGTGCCTACCAAAATGTAAGCAAATGTGATCTGAAACACTGTTTGAGCCCACTGTGCCCGGTCTGCTCTAACCACTGAGCAGAATCAAGAGGCAACAAAAATAAAGTTGACCTTCAGTCAAACCAGACAGGAACTTTTGGCTTTGTAAAAACTTTTAGGTTAAATAAACATTGCTGTAATCTACAAGAACTAAATAAACGGTATGATAGACTACTCTTACAGAAGACCACCCCTCTCCTTATGCTTGAATAACTGCTGTGTTAATATGTTTTACAATTTGGTCTACATGCGGCTATAGCAATGTACGAATATTTAATGGTCTTTGCCTTGAGGCTCCATCATTGCTGCCAATTTGGATACTATCATTGTCAACATCATGGCAGCTACGGATCTAAGGGTACTGGATCTAAAATGGTACATGATTTTAGAGGGTTTGCAAACTACTAGTTAAGACTTGTGCCTATTTTTTTTTTTTGTCTAGTAAAGACAGGGAAGGACTGAACAAAAGTCACTGGTTCCACTCACACACACACACTCACACACACACACACACACACACACACACACACACACACACACACACACACACACACACACACACACACATATATATATATATATATACACACACACACACACACATTTTTTTTCTACCTTGGTAGAAAACACAGCTCAGCATGATCAAAGTTTTTAGGCATATTAAAAAAAAACATTTGGATAAAATAAAAAAGAATAAAACAAAACAAGACTTTCCAATGAAGGTTTAAGAACATTTGGTTTATGACACTTAGGATATACTTAGCACTGAGGTAAGAGCTAGAGTTTATTTTAAATGAGACCATAAGGATATCATGTTCATGGCCCACCCTCTCTTGCAGGTGCATGTTCCTCCTCAAATGCTCCTTCACCTCTTCATCTGTATCTTTCTAATAGAAGCAGAATGGAAGCAGCATTTTAGTGTTCTATAGCCTACAAATGATTGCAGTTTTGGATGATCCTTATAAGCTATACAGCCTTACCAGACCATAGCGAGTCTTAGCCAATGAGATGAGCTCCTGGTCTCCAGGTGTGCACATGTTCAGGCCAATGGGTAGCATTTTTTTCAGAGCTGCCACGATCAACGAGGTCTGGATAGAGTAAACCTCACCACGTCTCTTCTTGTGCTTTCTCTCCTGATCCTGACCTCCCGCCTGTGCAGAGAAACCAATCAACTTACACACTCTTGCTAAGGCACGACTCACACACACATTGTAATAATGGTGACAATGAAAACAATCTAAAACAGAAAACATTATGAGGACAAATATACTTCACCGAGTTGGCCAAAGAAGTAAATCTTTCTATTTCGCAAGGTTAGAACAACTAATTAATCACTATTGAGAAAGAAAACCCCCAGAAGTATAATGAACAGGGTTGAAGACAAAGGCAGAATGGTTTTATCATTAACCTCAAACAGTACCTGATCTTTAGTTTTGTATTTAGGCAAATATAACAACTAATACATCATGTACACTGTTGTCCTGTATGATATATATCAGACGTATTGAACGTATGTTTATGCATATACACACTTGTAAGCTGTTAATGTTGCTTTGTAAGTAATTTAATAAACTTTCTACCAAAGTCCAGTGAAGAACTGTAATTACGTTCATTCTGATTTTAGGTGTGTCGATTGTTTTCTAAAAATGTAAAGAACAATAATGTGTTTTAATGTGTTTATTTATAACTCTCTAGCTGTTTCCAGAAAGACATAAAAAAAATGAGTTTCTTCTTGAAAGACTGTTCATTCATTTCAAAATGCAACGCATATAACACATAATGCTCCAAAAGAATGATAACAAAGCACAAAGAACAAGAGAAGAAAGGGGACAGACACCATGCTACAGTATAACACATCATCCACAAGACATAAAAGACATTTTAGGTTCACAGATAATGATCCACGACGAGACACGGGACAACAAAACACACTTGTGTGATCATGTTCTACGCAAGAATAGAAATAATTGTAATGTCATTCCTTTGCTGTGATTGCCATGACGTTTCTCTTATTTCTGTTAAGTTCAATTAAGTTGAACTATACAGTATATCCAGACGTTTGTGGACAAATGACCATCACACCTACAGTATATGTGGTTCTTCCCCAAACGGTTATATTATATTGGATGTCTTTGTTGGCTTTAGGATTACAATTTTCCTTCACTGAAAGTACAGTAACAGCCTTGGCTCAAATCTGTGCTAGAACGACAATGCTCATGTGCACAAAGTGAGGTCCATGAAGTCCAGATTCGTCAAGTTTGGAGTGGAAGAACTTGAGCACACGTCTGAAAAACGTCCAGTAAATGCTTCTTGCTGTTATAGTAACTGACCCCTCTTCTGGAAGTCAGTTACTATAACAGCAAGAAGCATTTACTGGATGAATGTCCTGGTCAGGTGTCCACAAAGTGTTGCTTCTATACACTAGGTAAATTTGACTACATTACTTATTTTAAACAGTGCTTCATTTATTGCTTGATTGCAAAAAAAAGATGTTATCTGACAGTCTAAAAATATTGGCCTAAATCAATACAGCCACATAAAAGATAATAATTTAATGTAAAATAACTTCGTTCTTGCACTTTAAATGATGCTGTGCTCTATTGTTTATATATGTTTAGGCAACTGCATACAAATGCAAATGGCTTCGGTCAGAGCTCATAATTTAAACCTTAACCATACTGGTGATGAGTAGTGAAGATCCACAGTGAAACTCTACTTAAAATCACAAGACTAAAGGAATTAATCTCAGTAGTTGTACAGTATGTGTATAGGTTTCAGATTAAAAAAAGCAAAGGTTAACAACGGTTTACAAAACATGGTGCTATTTTATTACATTTCTATTTAGCTCTGATGTCTCACAAGATGCCTGATCATGTGGGTAGACAACAATAAAGACAAACACGTTAAAGGTGATTAGGTGATACAGGGCTGAAAATGGATGCAGTTAGCAAACCTATCCTGCCCCCACGCTCAGACACAAAGAACAAAGTCTTACATGCAACCTCACTGTACCTTTGGCAGAAACAACTGGGTGAGTCAGCGAGAGAGAGAGAGAGAGAGAGAGAGAGAGAGAGAGAGAGAGAGAGAGAGAGAGAGAGAGAGAGAGAGAGAGAGAGAGAGAGAGGGAGACAGAGCGAGGGAGAGACAGAGAGACAGACAGAGAGAGAGCGAGAGAGAGAGACAGACAGTGAGAGAGAGAGGGAGACAGACAGACAGAGAGAGAGAAAGACAGAGAGAGAGGGACAGAGTGAGAGAGAGACAGAGAGACAGACAGACAGAGAGTGAGAGACAGACAGCGAGAGAGAGAGAGAGAGAGATATGAGAATAAGGAGTATGAAGGAAGGAAGGAGGATAAAAAAAAAGGCACAGTTAGTGAAAACATCTTTTCCCAGGAAAGAGTATGCACAATGTGATCTGATTGACTTCCTTTGATTTTTAATTTAAAAAGACTAAACTCCAACAGTCAGTTTATTATTAGAAAACTCGTCACTCGATTAAATCCTCAGCAGGCTGAATTAAAACATAATGATCCTTTAAATGAACTCTAGAAATAGAAGTAATTTCGTTATTGCACTGTATGCCAATAATTGCGTGTGAGAGTTAGAGGACAGGTTGACATTACTGATGTGTCATAACGAGGGGGGGGGGGGGGGGACACAGGTTCAGAATGTTGTACATATTGCATGTAGCCCATATGATCAACTTATAAATTACTGTCTCCATCATTAAAAGGGGGCTTATCTTATAAAACACAGTGCCTGCGAGTATGAATAGAGAGCAAGGACTGATCCAACTGGCCATGCACATGGTGGATCACTGATGCTGTGGGGTTGTGTCTGGGGTTTGTTTTCAGTGAGCTCTTTGAGAAGACACTTATGCCCCAAAACTTTGGCTGCTGTCTTTCAACAAGACTCTGAACATACATTGTGAGTTAAAATTTTTTGGACACTTTTGTTTTGATTATTTGATATACTTCCTCTGCATATATTTAACAAAGTATGTTTTATATAAGCATAAAGTTGCTGTATGTTCAAGCAGGAAAACATAAAATAACGAGAAAAAAGTATTACGACGCTTTAATTGACCGACATTAGGCTGTAGTCAGCAATTTAAAGTTATTAGCATAATTGTGTATTATAATAATTATTATTATCCATAATAATAATAACAACAACAACAAGGTATTATTTTTGTTACTATTATTTTCAAAAATAATAATTATATAAATAATAGTAATAATAAACAGTAATTGTCTTAGAATTATTTATATAGTTATTATTATCAATAATAATAATAATAATAATAATAATAATAATAATAATAATAATAATAATAATAATAATGTTTTCGGCCTTGTTATAACATTAAACAGGTAAATAAAATTGACAATGTTTCTATTGAATATACACAGCATGTGAAGGTTATAATGCTTAAAATTTAAAAAGCATCTTGTTTTTATCTGCAATGTTTGGGTTGTTAGGGAAAAACTGCAAAATACTGTAATGTTAAAATAGCAAGCTGGAGATGGCAAGCTTAATGTCAGTGTTAGTGAAAGCATTATGAAAAGTTATTTACTAAGTGGAATTAAGAGTAAAATGTGTAAAATAAATGATGAACACTATTATAATCATGTTCCATGAATAAAACATCATTTGCCTCAGTCGGCATCAGCATTTCTCATTATTTCTTTATTATTCCTACAGCAATCAATTACAAGTATGCAAATGTTTTAAATTCAATCTCACAATGCAGAGAGAAATAAAAAAACATTTTATATCTTCATTATAATATGATAAGATGTTGTTGCACTAGTTTCATTACTTTCAACATTTCCAGACATGAAATAAAGTTTGATTTGTTTTTCTGTAAAGAGGTTTGCAATCCGGTCATTATTCCTACCTTTGAAATCTTTGTCTTGCTGTCCCCAGTGAGGAAGGAGAGATTATTGATCTCGTTCTGCACAACAAAATTCTGTTCCTCTCGCTTAAAATTCTGTGTGACAACATAAAATATCACTGAGGTGAATTTGACAGAAGATATAAAAAAAACCTGCTTAAAAAAAGTTAAATTTGTTCTCTTTCAACGCTAAAGGTTTGTAAGTATGAGCTACAGTAAGAATTGTGGGAGTTCTAAAGTGCTTCACTGGAGGTTCTTTAATTTGCTCTACAGTTTTTGCTGTCATGACGAGGAAAGCAGACAATCTTACGTGTGACTTGCACCAAAGGATGAAAATTTCTGCTACCATCCTGAAAAGTTCGTTGGAGTCAGCATCAGGTTCTTTCTGCCATCGTGACCTGGAGTGGAGTCATAATAAACCCAGGAGAATATCACATCTTCCTACAGTACTAAACCTTCTGCTTTGCTCCTTCCATCCATACTTTTGAGCACTTTTCAACATAAAATCATCAATACTGCACTGTTCCATATTTACATTCCTATGTTGTATGTAGATTTTATGTTTTATGAATTAAAACTTCAGAGCAAACCTAAACATGACCTTTTGTAGTCAATTGAGCTTCTTAGCTAATTTAAGACCCTAATGTTTATGCTAATATGACAGTATTACCTGTTGTTGTCCACATAGCGAATGAGCATGGGATAGAAAGCATACAGATCCCGGCACAGCACTGCAAACTCATCCAGGATCAGTAGCTCTGCTTCTTGGGTATCACCTTTGTTGTCAGCTTTGAGAAGCTCCTCCTCTGCCACTACCTTCACTGTCTTCTTCTTTAATTTCTCCAGTGTTGGCAGGAAGTGCGTCTTTAAAAGATCTGCCCTCGCTTTGCTGATGATAGGCTGAGCGTACACTGTAAGATGGTCCGGATATCGATCGTGAGAATTAAAACACCAGTGTTGGTTTGCTTGAATGAATTTAAACAAACTACATTATTATTTGACGCAACTAAACACGTTTGTGTTGTAATAACAAACACAGCCATTTGTCTGGTGAATTTTCATAATTAAAACTATAAACTATAGACGTCTATAAACTATAAACAAATGCGATCTAAGATATTCTGGCTAGTCCTAGCCGACATGGCTTTACTGCCAAACCTCAAAATGTATTTGTCACATACATATACAGAGTAGGACATACAGTGAAATGCTTTAAGTTTTCACATATCCCAGCTTATTATGAGCCTGGAATCAGAGCGCAGGGTCAGCCATAGTGCCGTGCCCCTGGAGCAGGTGAGGTTAAGGGCCTTGCTCAAGGACCCAATATTAATGTAGCAACTTGTGGGCTTGAACCCCCGACCTTCTGATCAGTAACAGGAAGCCTTAACCACTGAACCATCACATCCCTTTGATTCTTATAGTTTCATATCTGCTGTAATCTTGAAGTAGCAGGTATCAGGCTTGCTAATTATTGTCTAGCATGAACTAGTAGTCTATCCCATCCTTTATCCCTGTCTTTGGTCCAGTTTTTATTTTCATTTTAGTTCTATTAAAAACACAATAAGAGAACTTTGCACTTTTTAATAGAACAACTCAATATATATATTTTTTAGAACAAAAACTATTAAAAATAGCTTAGAAGAGTATGAAAATATTAGATAGAATTTATATACACTTATGACTGAAAGTCTTTGAAATATAATAATTTATTATTTATTAAACCGTCAACATAAAAACTAGTGAAAAGGAAACAAAAAATAATAAACACACTTAACTATATAATAAGGGATTTGCTGAAAAACAAACCCTTCTACCCAAAATTTCTATACATTTGGTCTCCCTGGGAGGTGTTACCACCTGTACTGGTGCTCAAGGAGATACAAAAACATATAACATATAAAATATTACACCTTGTATTTGTGTGTGTGCTAAAATTCCTTGTCTCATAATCTGCTTATTGCTACGCTCAACCTTACAAGCCATGTCAACAAAGCGTTTTGTTTATTTGGGTTGTTCTATATTATCTGTTTGCACAAGGCTGCACCCATGCACTTTATGTCCATAGGTCATTTGTTTTTTTACTCTTTAGCCCTGTCTTTTTGTAACACCTGGGTACTGGAGGACCATTGTTTCATCGGCTACATATGGTTGAAATGACAATAAAAGCCTCTTGACCTTGACCTTAAAATACATTTTTCTACTATTTGGCACTTTTCTAATTATAAATACAGTCTTCCTCCATACCTGCAATCCTCTTCATCCAGGAGGCCTCATCAATGCCCAGATTGCTATTCAAAATCTTGAGGATGTTGCCCAGGATGATGCTCAGGTGCTCAGAGGTGACTGTGGTGCTACATGCAGTTGTTATGCCCTTGGCCTGGTTCTCTGTGCCTCTCTCCCACCAGTAGGATAAGTAGTTACACAGCATAGGCAGCACTACCTCGATGACATGAGGCATTTCAGTGTAGCGAGCTCCTGACTCAGACATGTCATTGATGTCTTTCATCAGGCAGTCGAGATGCGGCACTTCTGGGCACATCTGTTGCACTGTTTCGGGCATGCCTAAAACTGAGGAGGGAGTAGAACGAGTGGGTTTAAAGTACTTTCAAGCAAAAGAGCTTAAAATTCTAAACAATTAACAGTACTGCACAATTAAAACCTGTCATCTTGTGTTCAGCAGCTAATCAAGAGATACAGTATAATGCTTAAAAAAGTAACACTTACTGGCCCGTTCCCGTGCTGTTTTTGTGTTGAAGACAGAGAAAGGGTTGTGTGTGTTGAGGTGAGGCTCCAAAAATGCCACAGGCATCGCTCCTGCCAGGGTGGCCAAACACTCACCAAGAGCTGGAAGCTGTCTATAGTAAAAACCAATCACACTGAGAGTCTTTATATCTTGTAAGTACATCACTGGTACCAGTACTGACTGTGCTTACATGATTACAATACTATTAAGTATTACTATACACTACTACTAATATAATGTAACACAAACATTTGTATCACATCACCTTCCTTCCTTTTTTTTTAAATTAAATTTAGTTGTTTAAACCCACAGTCCTGAATGACTTGATGGGTTTGTAATTTTACTGCAAGTTCTATACTGTATGTAACGGTGTACAGTATGTGACAAAGAAAATCCTGAATCTTTAATCCTGAAGTAAATAAAATTCCCAAATGACAAGGTTGCACTGAATAAAATGTAAACAATGAAACAGTTCGACGTTCCATATAAAGCTTTTTATTTATAATATATTCTCAAATTCGCTAAGCTTAGCTTAAGTTTAACCGTTCATTTCTCCCACATGCTTCGTATCTAACCCTTCGCTCCTGCTGTCAAAGTCTGCTTGTGTTCACTTGTAGTCCATGACCACCAACACAGTCACTAAAATGTATGTACAGTAATTAGTCTTAAACAGAAACAAAACTGTCAGTAATGGCTGCGACTACTCCCTGCCTGGACACTAGGGGGACATGTGTGCGTCTTGTACCATGTGCCTTTGCTTTTGTTGTGTGTTCACGTGTGTTAGCCCGCTCTATCCTGAATCCGTTCCCACCTCTGCACACCTGTTACATGCCTATTTAATCCTGTTGTCTTGTGCCTGTTGTTTGCCGAGTCCTTGTCTCTTGTGCCTTGTTTTTTAGCTTGCCGTCTTCGGCTTGTTGTTTTTTTGTGTTTCCATGTTTCTAGTGTTTGTAGCCTTTGCTGTTTTCCCTCATTAAACCACTTTTTATGTTACCACTTTCACTTGGGTCTGTATTTTACCTGTTAAGACACGCACACATTAAAATATGTAAAATCTCCATACTGTATTCATACCTTTCAACATAGATGTTCTTCCCAGTCCCCAAAGAGTAGAGACTGCTCAGGATCCGATAGCATGAGACCTGGACGTCGTCCACTAAAAAGGAAAAGAGATGGGATTAATTTTTTAAATTAAATTTATACAGATATAGCAACAGAAACACACACACACACACACACACACACACACACACACACACACACACACACACACACACACACACACACTCAAACACACACACACACACACATTTTATAGAGCTTTACTCACATAGAAGGTCAGCTCCAAACTGATGCTCAGTGATGTGCTCAAACAAGGCAGTAAGGATGGGCAACAGGGCAACTGTGGTGTAGTTGATGTTCTGTGACACACCCTTCATCTGGCTGCGTGAGTGTGTGAACTTCCCTAGCTTCAAGTTCTCTAGTGTTTTCTCCAGGTCATCTGCTGCATTCTCAAAGAATGTCCTCAAGGCAGCTTTCACCAACTCAGAACCAGACTTCATCACCGTTCTGGAGGAAGGTTTCATGTTCATGTCATAAGCACAAATATAATAAGCAATAAGATATAGTGCTATAGTGATATTGTACAAACTTGGCATTTCTATCAAATTGTTGCTCTTAATCTAATGAAGCACAGTGGGACTAATTTTTTTATGAATTATTATTAAGACTCTACTATCAGTTGGATTATTAATATATCATTTGCATAGCTTGTGTTTCTGCATATGATGTGCATTCGGGCATAGACATTTTGCCATGGAATGTGTAACATACTTATTTTTGTATATTCCAACCCATGTCTCACAGGGGGAAAAAGTGTGTCGAGAGAGAGAGAGAGAGAGAGAGAGAGAGAGAGAGAGAGAGAGAGAGAGAGAGAGAGAGATTACGGTGTTGTTTATTGTGGTGTTCGTTGCCTTTTTGGACTCCTTTATCATTTGTAATTTTGCTCCCATTTAAAACAGTTTGGCTCAAGCCCAGACATTTTTAGGGTCATGATTGAGAACAATGTTCCTTCCAGAGACGAGCTGTTTCGTGTTGACCGACCATCAAAAATACTCTCTCTAATGAATATGCTTTTTTTTTCATTGGTTGTTGCGTTAAATCTTACCCAGATACAATAGTGCTATTTTCTGATTGGCCTCTTTTTTTGATTGGCTGATAAGTGTCAGGCTCGACTAAGAGCTCCAGGGGAGACGCGCTTGATTCCTGCCCGGTTCCATAGAGACAGCGGTGCGGACTGATACATTTTGGGTGCTGCGGCTTATTAAATATATGATAAATAGTCAAAAAGTTATTCTGCGTGAGAAATGCAATGTGTGGCAGGAGAGCGTGACAAAAGACTGAAATACGTGCCTGTCACTCTCAATGCGTGAGACTTGACAGCCCTGGCTGCATATCAAATATATCAACCTTTTTCTTGCATGGTCTATGTAGCTGTCACAGATTGATTAATGATGGATACAGAGTCAAATATCTAAATCGCAACACACACATTGGATTTCACACATGCATCATTTCAGCGTATGTTCTACAGTATATACCTAGTGTCAAGTGTGTGGGCCAGGATATGAAGACAGCTGACCATGGTGGCGGAATCACTTCCTGAAAATAAAAAAATACAATCGAAATATCATTGAGGATTCAAATGAAAGCAGGTATCTGAACATGCAGGTGACCGAGCGAGTAACTCTTACCAAAAAGAGAGATCCTGTGTCTAACAAGAGCTGCCAGCTTACAGAAAAGACTGAAGAATTCAGTGAGTGATGTGTGGAAAAAAAACAGTGGAAAAATGCATGGAGAGTGAATTAGGGAAAGAATTAGCAAAGAAAGAAATGGTTTGATAGACAGACGAGTAGATAAGGAAGTAGTTATATTTTAGAGACGCCGTTGAAAAGATAACGTCAAGTAAATCATCCGTTCTGTTTAAATCATATGATTCTTTGCCCATATTTTATCTACCCCACCAATTTATACCAATCAATCAAGGAGAGTGTAATAACAGTGTTAATGTACCTGGTAACCATCTCTTTCTCTTTGTTTGAAGCATACCCACTGCTGCTGAGGTTCTTACTGGGGGAGGAGAGGAAGTAGAGAGAATGGTTCTTGAAGTACTGATCTATCAGTGGTAGAAGCACCTACAGAAAGAAAACGCCACGATCAAAATGAGCAAAGAATAAATAAATCACTGTATTTTACTCGTTTGTGTGCCTAATAAAAAACGTTCACCGCTGTTGAACTACGATACAGTCTTAAAAAGCCAACAAAGGAAATTAAAAAGTAAACCACAATACTCATTTTGGTTAAAATATTAGGGTATACATTTGCCTCGCAGGCTCAGACGGTTTAACTTTGTTGCGTTTTGTGTGTTTTCACAGTGCTATTCTTCCAACCTTGGCAAAAAACTTGATTTCCCGCTCATGAGGTGACCGGTCATTCTTTCCACTGCTAGCCATAGCCTCTGAAATATTGAAATAACGTTGAAGTTTACTGATTGATCGTTTTCGAGAGATCTGTAATACTTTAACAGGTATAAGATACATAAATGTAGGAAACTAGGCTTTTTACCCAGATGAGCAATGTACTCTTGTGCACAGTCCACATATTTCAGCAGCTTTTTCAGGAATTTATAGGCAAACCTTTTCTCCATCGAGGAGGAGTCCTGCTCCATGTCTTTAAATCCCCTAGGAATAAAAAAACAAAAACAAAACAAGGAGTACAAACTGGATCTTGCTTTCTTTTCTTTTCTTTTTAAATCTATTTAATATAAAAGCTGTTAGTTTTTGTTTTTTTTTTTTTTAGAAAAAAGCGACAAATCATCAATATCTGCTAACACGCGCTCAGACGCTCAGGCACACACACCTGGTAATGGCATAGCCATTGATCTGCAGGAAGCGGAACAGGTCCTGTGCTTTCTCACGATCTCTGGCCTTCTCTTTGGCCGTAAGTGTATCATATGGCACCAACAAAGAATGTGTTCCACCTAAATAAACAGGAACATACATAACCTCCCTAATTCTATATAACTTCCTAATACTTTATTTAAAAGTGATTAAAAGATGAATTTGTTTTTTGTTTAATTCCTACATTATATGAATACTCTACAGCAGTGATTCCCAACCCCCAGTCCCTGGACCGGTGCCGGTCCGTGGACCCGTTAGTACCGGGCCTTGAAATATTCCCAGACTTTTTTTTTTATAATAATAATAATAAGAAGAAGAATTGTCTTTTTTAAGTGCTATGACATTTCATGTTATGTAATCCAAAACATAAACAATAAATAAAAAGATTGGTATATTCCTGCAAATTTGTTGCCACCATGTTCATTATATGCAATTAAATGATAGGCTGTTATTGTTTTACACAGTGATATGTTCCAAATGATGCCTCTTAACTGGTCCCTGGAATTTTTTTTATGAATAAGCTGGTCCCTGGCACAAAAAAAAAGGTTGGGAACCTCTGCTCTACAGCTTAAAAAATGTACTTTGCATGAATGACCACCTTTTACTGCTAAGTCACTCTTCTTCTTTTTTGCCCAAATGTTGTGGTAGTTTTCAGCCAACAACTCTACCATAGCCTGAAAACAATTGGAAAAACATTACACAGCAAAATTAATGAAATTTGAAATTTCATCTTTTTGTCTATTTAATAAAAAATAAAGAAAAAGAAAAAAAGAAAGTGTAATGGGTCTATCCTAGGGGACTAGGGGACTCGGGGTACGAAGTTGGGGATACACTGGACCTTAGCCAACTTATCACAAGGCACAATTACACACATACTCACACACCTTTTCACACACTACAGACAATTTAGAGATGCCAGTCAGCCTACAATGCACCGCCCAGAGAAACTGCTCAAAGTAATCCAGAGTACACAGAGGAAACCACTGAAACATGGGGGAATTTATTGTATTATTGTTGTTTATTCTATGCATTGATGCAAATTTCTTGTACATGTAAAACCCCCAGTTTTGGCAATAAAGCCGATTCTGATATTAAATGGCATAATGGTGGCTTACAGGCTAAAGCCCTATTCGGACGGGATTAGTTTTACGTGGGGACGTGGAATGCAATTTTACCTCAGGACGTCTTTAATATTAATTGGCTGATTCGCATGGGACAAGACATCTCAGTAAAACTAGCAGAAGTGGGAGGGGTAACTCACTTTACGCACCACAGTAACCTCCTTGTCGTCATTTGCGTATGACGTTGCTTCCTGTTTCAAGCACCTCCATGCTTGCAAAACGTGCCAAAAACTACTTTTAAACAGGAAATTATGGAATTTTACCGTACATATTTACAGCGGGTCTTTTCGGACCGGATTAGTATTACCTGAGGTAATTTTTCCGGACCTTTTTACAGAAGGTAAAAGTCGGCGTAATCTTTACTGACATTGTCCGTAATGATTACCCAGATGGCACATTCGGACGGGATTAAAATCACAGAGAAGCTCTGGTAATAACCCCCACGTCCCCACGTAGAACTAATCCCGTCCGAATAGTGCTTAAAACATTAGACTTTATTAGACATGAGTAGAAGGTTTGGAGTCAAATCCTCAGTGCTGTCAAGGTGCCACTGTAGGACACTTGAGCAAGACTGTTAAGCTTTGCATTGTATAAGAGCATCTGCCAAAGCTGCGTCTGTTGTGTACACAGTACATAGAATATACTTCAGTTAGTCACATTTACCTGCAGTTCACGAGAGAGCAATACGTTGCTCATGTCTACTGGACTTGGGTGAAAGCCACTACCCTGTAAACATTCAACACACAAGGTATGACAACCAGATATCACACAGTCAGATCTGAAGGAATTTCAAGTGATGGGATTTTTTACGCTGAATGTTCATGTTCTGGCACGAGTGTGCAGTATGTTGCAGAGAAACCTATCAAACTTTCACTTAAATGCTCTGTGTTTGTTTGTATGTTCTGCATTGAGACAATTAAACCAAGCCCACCATGTGATTGCTATATTAATTTTACCTGGACTTTTAGTACATGTTGAGCATAGCTTGACGGGTGAAGACCTACCTCTTCACCTTCAACTTGTATAAATAAATAAATAAATAATTTCTGTGCTGTTTTTGCTGTACTAGCAAGCAGAGCTTTTAAACTGATTGATACGGTTTCACTACAAAGAACAAATACATAGTTGATAGATATTTTAAAAGCATGTCTCTGGATAACGGTTTCTGCCCAATGCCATCAATGGTTTATTTATACCAGCAAGGTTTGTGCATTTCAGAACATTGGACTTGCTCTTGAACTGACTTTTCTCATCCTTTTTAACTTTTGAACTGGCTAGCGTCAAAATTGGGTCAGTTTTTAGGCTTTTGAAATTCTTAAGATTACTAAGAAGACTGAAACATTTCGGAAAAAAAAAAAACCCTGAGACTTGCAAGCCCAAAGGGCTCTTCACTATGTGCTTTACATTCTAAACACCTCTGTTAATCCCAGACAGAGGAACATTTCACACTTGTAATTTACAAGCAGGACGAGTATCACACAGAGGTCATGAAACCCTTCTCTCAAGCAGATTTACAGTAGCACTGGTTAAGTGTTATTAACCCTGCATTGTGGTTCCAAACGTGTACAATGTGAAATGTTATATAACACATATTATAACATCCCACCGAGACGCTTAATCAGAAGATCAGTTAGATCAGAAACTGAACAGCATGTGACTCAGATCACACGTCTTGTTCTCGTATCATGTCTTTTTTCTTTATCATGCATTTGTGAGGCTCAAAAGGCTTAAAACAGTGAAGGAGGATTTCAACATTTTTTTCAATTTGATGCAAAACCACAAGACAAGCCATTATTTAAATCAACCGTACACTGTATTTATCCAACCATTGCTGCTGACACTGCAAACAAATATGCAAATAAGACAAGGTGTGAGAAGGGTATGCATGATCGGTGTGAAATGTGAAAAAACTGAATACAGAAAAAAGGAGAGGTTTAAGGAGCCAGTACATCATACTGTATGTTTAAAAATGTATTAACTTTGTTAAAATAGTGTATTGGTAGAAGTGGGCTTGCTAAAACTACTGTATGTTCACAAGATACTGAGCATTTAAGTAAACATTTGATAGATTGCTGGGTATGTTTGTTATTCTACATACAGAAGGTGCTGCAAATAAGATTTTCTTTCAGACTAGATTGATACTATGCATCTGGACTCTTGTGCACAGTACTCCCAGTATTCACAAGGAAAGTCACTACATTATATCGTCGCTGTCGGGCGGAAACCTCCTATGTCCAAATTTTGTCAATTTCATATTTTTTCACATATCGATGCTATTGGTCAGTCCCCACGTGGGTCTGTTATTTTTAAAAGTTAATAACCAATCTAAAGTCTTGAAAATAGCTTGGGCGAGGCTCAACGTGACCGCAGACTTTATTGAACACTGCTGGCAGCAGCGCGTCTGTGTCCGTACCATTCTTATCAATGACAGAATAATCTCGTATCTCTCTGCTCCCAAAGTCATAAAGCTTGTATCTCCGATAAAACATGACTTTGGAAAAATGTTGTGTTAATGTTGGTACACAACAATATATGATCGCAATATAAGGTATAATAACAACTTTAACGATACAATGTTTAATAACTCAAAAAAATACGGCATTTTTTTAATTTCCTGAAAAATACGATATACGAATAGACATGATCATGAAGATGAAATATTTACCTGAGATGCTTGGGATATTTTGCGTATCTTCTCGTTCTCTCTTTGCTGAAACATGGCCTCTCCCTCTTTGGTCCGGTCAATGCTCCAGCCCATGGCTAGCATACTCTTCAAAGACTCCTTCACCGGAAAGCGATAAATGTCCTTTTCCTGGGATATTGATACATGCAAATCAATGCTAGTACACAATGCTACAGTTTCCATGACAATTCATTTTTTTTGGCCTTCTACTGTACCTTCTCTGTGAGTGATTTGTAGGATCTCAGCATGGGGTGTGTTTTTGCTTTCTCATCAACGTTATCTCCATACTTCCAGCCCAAAACAACCTGAAACGGATATGAATTGTTAAGCATGACCAAGTAAAGGGCTTTGGCCACAAAACAACCAAATTTATACAGAAAATGTGAAAAGAAGAAAAAAAACATATGACAGTCTAAAGAGTCGATTTTGATTGTGTTTCAGTCCCCAGGATAATATTGTCTTGAAGAAATAATTAAATAAAATAGGTTTGAGATATAATCTTGAAAATTTTGCCACTCTTTTGAACTGTTATTTATTATTATTATTATTATTATTATTATTATTATTATTATTATTATTATTATTATTATTATTATTATTCATTCATTCATTCATTCATTTTCTACCGCTTTATCCGAACTTCTCGGGTCACGGGGAGCCTGTGCCTATCTCAGGCATCATCGGGCATCAAGGCAGGATTATTATTATTATTATTATTATTATTATTACTACTACTACATTTATGTAGTCAGTAATTCACTTTGAATCCATACAATTCCAATTATAATTTTTGATTAATAATACTGAAATGTTTGGCTAAAATAATAGAACTCTTAAAAAAAAATAATAATAAAAAATAATAAAAAAAATACAAAGCCGTAGAAAAGCGATGAGATTTCTTTTTAAATAACTACTGCATCTAAAATGTTAAATATTGTCTTTTAAAAAAATGTTTTCTGGAAATTAGTTCTATTTCTCCAGTGCAAAAATGTTTCAATAAATAAACACCAGCACAACAACAACAATTACGATACGACTACTACTACTACTACTACTACTACTACTACTACTACTAATAATAATATTATAATTATTATTATTATTTGTTGTTGTTGTTGTGTAGTTTTCCAAGTCCCAGTTAAAGATTCCAAGTCCAAGAGTCCAAGTTAACATGTTTTATTGTTCCACTACTAACTTCAAGTCTATTTGCCAGCAGTGAACAAAACAGTATTACATGAGAGGCTTTGGGCACTGTTGCGTCTATACATCCCATGACATATACATTCCTCTCCACTTTCTGAATGAACTTTCCTTCAGTGTCCCATATGTCATGTTTCACAAAATAAACACTGATTACAGCCTCAAAGTTGTCAGTGTGCTGTCACCACACAAGAATATAAATCAGGCCCTTTGAGTTCAGCAGGATGGGACCATGATCTTACCTTCTCAGCAGACCATTTATCATGGGAATGCTCAGCGTATTTGTGAGTGATGTATTCCAGCTTCTCTGGGAGGGAGATGCTATGGAATAAAATGATTGACAAAATCTTTACTGAAGGATGGATAATACTTGAAATGTTGAAATGAGCATCGAAACATTGACAGTTTTTTTCTGTTGCAAATGCTAAAGCAGCTTACTGGATATGTAATGAGTGTGCTTTGTTTCCAACAGTGCAGTTTCAAGAAGAAGTCTCAAGTATTTATCCAAGCTTATTCATGCATCTCACATGAATTTTCCACAAAAGACCAATAAAAATAACTTCAATTATTGCTGTCAGATGCACATAAGCCTTTCAATCTCTTATGTACACACACACACACACACACACACACACACACACACACACACACACACACACACACACACACACAAGAACAAGAGCACACACACACAAGAACAAGAGCACACACACACAAGAACAAGAGCACACACACACACACACACACACACACACACACACACACACACACACACACACACACACACACACACACACACACACACAAGAACAAGAGCACACACCCACCCACACAAGAACAAGAGCACACACTCAGCCACACACACCCACACACACCCACCCCCACACCTCCACCCATACCCACACACCAACACCCACACCCACCCACCCCCACACACACACACACACACACACACACACACACACACACACACACACACACACACACACACACAAACTCTCTTGCTTACATTGCTGTGTTGATGGGTCTGGGGTCAAAGTTGCCCTGGGCATCCACAAAGACCGGCTTCTCCAGTGTGGTGCTGAGAGAAGAGTCAACATAATCCGGAGGCAAAGCTCCAGCTATAGCACTCAGACATGGCATAGCCATCTTAAACAGCTCCTGCTCATACTTCTACAACACACACACAATGATTTTTATTACTACAGAAAAGATACACTTATTTATTCATTTCAGGGAACATGAAGAATGTATCATGAGAACACCTGATGTGAGGCAGGAATACCCTAATATTATTAAAAAAGTTAATTATTAATTAATTAATTAAAAGTTAATTATTATTTTTTTTTTGTCATTTGCAGGTTTGCAGAAGTGTTAAGTTATAATAAATAAATAAACAAACAAACAAATAAATAAATAATAATAAGTAAAATTCTTATTATAATAATAAAAATAATAATAACAATAATAATCATCACTATTATTAATAAAAATAATGATGATAATAATAATAATAATGATAATAATGCTAATAAGTATTATTATTAGCATTATTATCATTATTATTATTATTATTATTATTATTATTATTATTATTATTATTATACAACTGAGGTGATAAGAATTGCCACTAAACAACACGATTTGTTTATTCTGCTACAAAATATAAACTAGGAAATGATATTGAAACCAGATAGTTACTGGAGTCTTACTTTTTGAGAAAGCGAGTCAAAGATGCCCCAAAAAATCTTCTTGGTTAGTAGTAATTCCTCCTCAGAGGCCATGCCATAGCTGCCCCAACCAGAAGGCAGGCAGTAATACTTCCAGTTCTGCTCATAATGGTTGGTCAACAGCTGTGTACAGATCAGAAAGCCATTAAGAACAAAATGCTCTACTAAGATCTTTTGTGCAACAGGACAATAGAAGACATTCCAACAGGTAATTAGATAGATTGTTTGGATAATTAGCGCACTAAAATCACTTTATTACTTTAATTCTTATTGATTTTACGGTTACAACATACAGTACATATGCAGCTTAACAGGCTTTCACTATCACTTGCACCCTTTTATAATTGTCTCAATGTCACAGCGAAAAAAAGCCTTCAGAGTTTAACTTGAAAGAAGACTGAAAGAGACTTACTTTCGAATGTCATGCATGCACCAAAGACAATAATAATAATAGACAGTAACTAGAAAATGCAGAAATAGTTACCAGTCTTTACCTTAAGAGGCATCTTACAATATTCAGACAGCAGAGGCACGTCAAACACCAAGCGACGCAGCAGCTGTTGAAGCATAGATGGCCTTAAGTACCTGCAAAAAATGGCACCAAATAACCCAACATCATTATGCAACATTGACTTAAAACTAGGAAAGAAAAAACGAAAGAAAAACTTAAAAGAAAACAAAAAGACGTACTTGCATACGGCCAGCAGGCACTCCTCGATAGCATCTCTCTGGGCTTTAGTGAGTGAGGAGCCCTTGCTCAGCTGGTAGATGGTGTGAAGCGTGGAGTCAATTAGTGAGACGTGGTGCTCTGTGCCGGCAAAATGCGGGGCACAGCGAGTCAACAAGGGCAGCATTGCAGATCCGATATACCGGTTCATGGCCAGTGCTGTTTCTGTGGTCCTTAATGCTTCCTAGAGATAAAAGCAGATGAACAGAATAGAGATAAACCACGATGGTTTGGAGGTTTTCTTGCAAAATCTTAAGCAATAGTCAGTTTGTAGAACACTGCTACACAAAACAGTATAAATCTTAATTCAACAGCCTGAGGAGGTTCAACAGCAGGGATTCTAAAGCAGGATTGCAAATCAGATTACATTTAATTTGGATGTTTTTTTCTTTAAAACTCATCAAAAGAGCTAAAGGTTTGCCTGAAAGATGTGAAAAAATTGTTAGAGCTGCCAGTACAAGAGAATGTACTGTATGTCTGTCTATCTATCTATCTATCTATCTATCTATCTATCTATCTATCTATCTATCTATCTATCTATCTATCTATCTATCTATCTATCTATCTATCTATCCATCCATCCATCCATCCATCCATCCATCCATCCATCTATATATCCATCTATCTATCCATCCATCGTTTACCTTATTGGTTTGCACTCATTCTGCAAGTAGTAAGCTTTGTTATGTCAAGTTTCCTTAATATACTTTTAGTAGAAGCCAAAAACAATCTATAAATTTAGTAGCAAACTTTATGTATTGTGCAGGTGAAGGGTTTCATAATTCTCTCATTTTACATAGGTCAAAAACTGTGTAACTATTTTATATAAAGCCAAAAAGCGTATTAGCTGAGCAAAATAATTGCAGCATCATAAAGCCACTGCACACGGAAAGTGAATGCAAATACGTGAGACAGACAAAACGGATACTATACAGAAAAGACAAACACTGTCTCGTATTTAAATTTGGGATCAAATTAGAAATATTTTGACAAAATTCATCCCTTTTTTCTTTGTATTTTGTTTTATATTTGAACCTAATCGAACATACACATACAGTAGTCAATATAGCAGAGCATTTTTCTGTGTATGATCTCCTGTGCCCAGTGACGATCGAGGTGGACAGTGACCCAGGGCATGTTTAAAGGCTGAGGCATTGTATATGCATAACATACTTCTTTATCTGAAGATGGAGTAAAAATCCATGCAATAAATGAAACATTCTTTTTTCTCTGAAGGAAACAAGATGCTAACTTGTAATTAATGAAGGAGAAAGAAAAGAAAAACTAACCACAGATGAAGCTGTGCGCTCATTATTATAACATTGTACATGATTCAGGACAACTGAATTGTGCACCTGCTGTTAAGTGTTTATTATAGTTCTAGATATGATCAGAGACGGTTGTAATGGTGCATGTGCTCACTGTGTCCAGAGATGCAGCCTCTCTTAGGTCAGGCAGGAAACCAACTTCCAGAAGATGCAGAAGGAAGCTTTGGTCTTCTATGCCATAGACTCGGTCCAGAAACAGAACCATGGGTGCCTTGTGGTCCGGGCAAAAACAAGCTGACATGTCCGGCTCTGTCACGCTACCATCTGAGACAAAAACACAGCATTAGAAAAGCCCCTTCTTTCAGTGTTATTTTAATACCCTATTTATCTGTTTTGTCATTTTACCAAGGAGTCTTATACTTGTGTCTCTGGTTTAAATACTAAGCTAATGATCACACTTCTACTGTACCTTTATTGACTACAGGCATTCTGAGTGGGATGCTGATGATGCCAACAAGGTCTTCAGTGGGCACCAAGGAGCGCAGGATGGCACGGATTCTCAGAGCCTCTCCTTTGCCCTTATTGATGAGCTGTGTGAATGAGGGAAAAAGATAGAAAGTAAAGTGCAGCAGGAATAGTAGACTTTTTAAATTAAGCAAAAACTAAAAAAAAAATGCATACAATTCTGAGGGTAAACATATAGGGACATTGCAGATTTATCCTACAATATCCTACAACACAACAAGGCATCCTGCATAAAACAATCCTAACATTACATATTGTCCATGTACTATTCATTCATTCATTCATTCATTCATTTTCTACCGCTTATCCGAACTTCTCGGGTCACGGGGAGCCTGTGCCTATCTCAGCCGTCCAGGATACACCCTGGACGGAGTGCCAACCCATCACAGGGCACACACACACTCTCATTCACTCACACACTCACACACTACGGACAATTTTCCAGAGATGCCAATCAACCTACCATGCATGTCTTTGGACGGGGAGGACGGGAGTACCCGGAGGAAACCCACGAGGCACAGGGAGAACATGCAAACTCCACACACACAAGGTGGAGGCGGGAATCAAACCCCTAACCCTGGAGGTGTGAGTCAAACGTGCTAACCACTAAGCCACCGTGCCCCCCCCTATGTACTATATAAAATAAAAATAAAAGGAAACCCACATGCATTTCAGGTGCACAGCGTCCCAGCAGATCAATGAGAGCTGAGTAGAAGGACATGATGGCGTTGCCCATGTGAACCACTTCTTCCTCCTCCTCATCCTCTGTAGACCTAAAAGAATAAGAACGATAACAGGACTTCTACAGCATGAAACAATGCTCATTTTGCACATATACTATATTATTATACTATATATCGTATATTATATGATATTATACTATATTATGACAAAGATTTTAGATGAAAAAAGAAATAAATTAAGCTATTTGTGTGATTAGTTGGTTTGAACTGTGAACTGATTAGAAGTTCTGAACAAATACAAATACAATACGGTGGATACAACTAGTGGAGTAAAGGACAAAACAAAAAAGTCATATGAGGATGAGGTTTGTATTGTTACATTTCATTTGGAGCTCAAAAGTACAGATTGCTGAAACTCATTGATAGGGTTGCCATGTTTCAGCAAAATTACCTCCAAACTACAACTCCAAAAAATGGTCACGCAAAAAAAAAAGTTTTGTGTTAATGGTTATAGGTGTGCAGTTCTAACTGGATTTATTGGTAACATGCATTATGTGCAAAGTCTGCCCATGGAACAAGGACCAAATTCATGACATGACACAAACAGAAAATGCACAATGCTTTTTTTTTTCATCAGTGTTTTGCTCAAGTAGCAAAAAAAAAGAAGACTTTATATTAAGCTGCTGCTCCATTCTCATTCAGACTGCATGTTATGCACAGGACATCATTTCTCTGTTGTCTCATTTGATTTGAAAACTTGTTCACTCGTTGCCCAAGTTTTAAGACATATATAAATGAATATTCTCTATCTTTATTAAAAGAAAGCATTCTCTAAACTTCCATAGGACATTAAAATGCTGCATAAGGGATGACGGTTTGACATTGTGAAAATGTCCCCATTGTAGGTTCTATTGCTGCAAACTATTAATGAGTTTAATTTGTGAAGCATAATGTTGTTTTGTTGCTGTTGCTCACTCAGTAATATGACCATGGAGGGAGGACGGTTTCATATGGTGTCTGGTTCAAGAAGCTGAATAAAGTTATGTTGCGTAAATTGCTACGGTTACAGCTACAATACAGATACAATGACAGATAACGGCATTGCATTACCCCCTTAATGCAAAAAAAAAATAAAAATGTGTAAGATTGCACAGAAAATATCATTTTAATAACAGATTTTATTTCATAACCAGTGCAGGAAAAAAAAGTGTGTGTGTGTGTGTGTGTGTGTGTGTGTGTGTGTGTGTGTGTGTGTGTGTGTGTGTGTGTGTGTGTGATTTTATGTTCTGGTCCAAAGTAATATACATTTCAATTAAAAACCCCATGATGACAATAATACAGTGGTGTGGGTTGTGTGTGTTAATCTTACGTGTCAGAGATCCGGCCCTGGGTGGTGCTGGGCAGGTCAAGTGCTGGCGTTTCTGATATTTTAATGGCTTCCTTCATGGCGCACAGCAGTCCATTACCGCCTTCTCCACGCAACGCAGGGCCAAAGCACTCAGGTCGACGAATCAGCAACTTTACCACAACGCTGGAATTCTCTTCTACACTCTCACCTACAGAGGAGCAAAGAGAATTACAATCTCTGCTGCACTGGACTGTGTACATGTTTGAATATATTCTCAAAACAAATGATGTATCAATATCATGAGTCATAAATTATACGTTGTACAATATTAACAATGACTTAATAGTTATGGGGATAAATGAATGTTCCTCGGTTACTCTAATCATTAATGAAGCGAGGAAGTGTCTTTTTTTGGTGTTAATTCAAATACTCATGTTAGTTTGTGTTTGTTTTACCGTTGACAAAGACAGCAAAGCGGAGAAAGGAGAGGTAGCGCTCTCCCTCGATTGGGTTCCACCCAATATCTGGATAGCCTTTGGCAAGGAGCATGGGACAACTCTGGAGTCCACAGCCAGCCAGATATGTTACCACCTACACACACCACACACAAACACCACACACACACAATTTAATTAAATCCTTTTCAAATTTCCATCAAGAAGTGCTTCAAAAGTTCAATCTCACTCTCTCTCAGTCTCTCTCACTCTTAGTCTCTCCCTCTTTCACACACATATACATGCACACACACACACACACACACACACACACACACACACACACACACACACACACACACACACACACAAACACACACACACCTTGTTGAGGTCTGGTTCCTCAAGAGCGAGTGCAAGGCTGTTGTTGTCCATTACAGAAGAAGCAGCTACATCTAGAGGAGTGGATCCTCTCATTGATGGAGAAGCTATGGAGGTGCACATACAAACATCTTCATGTTTTTTCTTGTACTTTCTTCTGTAACTTTTATTTTATTATTATTAATCCGTGCCACTGCTGTAGCACTCATAACATCCAGCAGATGGCAGTGTATATACTGTTTGTTATAGGAAACCCAACATAGGTTAGTAATGCTATAAAATTGTAAAGAAGTAAGCTAAAAAAAAATGCAACTATAATACAATACAATGTATTCACAACCTTGTAATTTTGAGCCTTGTTCCATTTTTATAATTTTATATACACCTAAAATCTTTTGATTTAAAAATTAAGTTAAAAATTATACCTTTTATCGATAATAGCTGCCCCATTAAGATATTGTGCCAAATGGACAATGAAGTACGAGTTTTGTTCTTAGGACCTATTTTCTGAACTCTTTATCAAGTTTTAGGAAAACTGAAGGTATATTTATATTTTACATTTAAGTCTAGCCTTGTCAACCTTCGACTGCCTTCGTAAATATGAATCTACAGTGATCCCTCGTTTATCACGGTTAATGGGGACCGGAAGCCCTCGCGATAAGTGAAAATCCGCGAAGTACTGGCCCTAAGTTTGACCTTTTCACTGATGGTCATCATCTTCCTCTTCGGCTCACTAGAGGAATCTTTCGCAGGGGCACGGTGCTTAGGAGGCATTGTAAGGGCTTAAGGAAAAGTTCATTTCAAACACAATACGCGAGACACAGTTGACAGTGTGAACGAGAGTGGCGAGATACAACAAAGGAAGAAGCTGGGAGAGGATGCGATGATGCGCAGCCAATCAGCTCAGATCTCGTGCCGGGAGCCAATCCTGTGCCTTGTCTGAGTGCCCGTGGGTATGTACAAAGCTTCTGAGAGAGTTTCTCTCTTTGTCTGGCGTCCTGGGAAACCGTTTTTATTTTTATTTTTCGATGGATATTTTTGAAAAATCAGCGATGCACTGAGGCCGCGAGACTTGAACCGCGAAACTTGAACCGCGAAGTGGCGAGGGATTACTGTATTTGTTAATAGGCTCAAAATCATTCAGATAGTAAACAGAGCAGTTCTGATGTGTACGGAGCTTTATGTTCAGGAACTCACCCAAACCCACACTGCTGTTCTCTAGCAGGTAACTCAAATGATCAAACATGGCCTTCTGGTTCTGTCGGCTGATTCGACAGAAATAGCACAGAAAGCGGCAGCAACTAGCCACCATTTTGGGAAAAGCAATTTCCTGCGAATGGAGGTGGATAATGAATTTAAGTTCCAGGTAAGCAAAGCATGTTCATTAGCAACACCCACATGTACAAACACTTCTTATTCAATCATCAAATTTTGAATAGTAGGCATTATTGCATTATTTTTTTCAAACCTCTGCAGGGTTTTATAAAGTGTTTGCTGGTGCTCATATTACATCATGTGTTAAGTTACAAAAAAAAATTATATATTAGAATAATTATATATAATGTATTATATAATTATATATTAAATAATTGGTTCCCAGACTGACATCCATCACTTGATTTGTAGTATTGTATCAAAAAAAATGTACATTATATTTAACCTCCATAAATGTTTTAATCTTAAAAATCCTAATGAACTCGCCATTTTTACAATCTGTAAGAAAGTACACATTATATGAAGGTACTTTCTGTTGCAAATGTCCAGGCCTCATTAATCCACATAAAGACAAATAGTCTCCCTACACTACTGTATGTCCCACAGGAACCAATCAGCATTTAAATTAAGGCCAAATACAAGACCATGTCTACAGTAAAACCTATGCACATTTAAAATCTGTGACTGGGGTCTCGTAAGACTGTTAGAAAGACAAAAGTTTTTGGCATGAATAATAGAATATAATAGAATAGAATAGAATAGAATAGAATAGAATACATACACACTGTGAACTATATATATCTTAATTTTTTACTATATTAATTCTTTTTTCTCCTTATGTTTAACTTCTGTTCTATGTTTATGTTCTCTAAAGCTGCTTTGAGACGAAGCCCATTGTAAAAAGCGCTATACAAATAAACTTGAATTGAATTGAATAGAATAGAAGATATCATTTAAATTGATGGTAATGCACATTAATGATAAGGCATATTACTGTGTTAGTTATCATCAGGTACTGACGTCAGTAGTAATACATGTTTACTCACACGCTCACTTTCATTTCCTATTTTAACAAATTCAGGGTTGGTGAGGAAAATTACGAAAACACTCTGGGTAGCATACCAGTCCACTGCAGGGCACATTATATGTACACTCACTCATTCACAACTAGGGGAAATTTATTTTGCAACATTCTGAAGAGGAATGTGGAGAACCCAGAGAAAATCCACATAAACTCAATTAGCTGTTTCACACAAACGAGCATGCAATGCCCCACAACAGCTAAGCAGTACCTGAGACTTGCCTCCCCCCAGCACATTCACCATAACTTCCATGACGGTCTCATGCATGCCTAGTACTCTCATCAGGTTCGGGTGCTGGTAGAACACCTTATTGTTCATTATGTCACTGAAACACATGCAAGAAAAAAAAGAGAAGAAATTAGGGCTAATAGAAATGGAACAGAGCTCACAGTAGCCTTTGAGTTTATTGCGTCCTTTAATTACTGTTCTTTGCATTATCTATGAAATGCCTCCCATTTTCCTCATATTTACATGATTAGAATGGCTCTTCAGTGCCATAAATCATGTCAAACTCGCAAATGAATGCACATGTAATACATCACCCTCCAAGCTACACCATCGATCATTGTGTGCTCCTATTCACATATACACCAGTGTCCTATGAATAATGAAGACAATGTGTGTGTAGAACTAAAAGATATGTCATAAGGCAATGTGAAAAGCGCAAAGCATCACCGTGATAGCATCGACTAAAAGAAGTAAAACACTTCAGATTGCTCGTACCCAAAAACTTAATATATACTGACTGATTAACTGTCACTATATTATTAGCTGATTTTTTTTGATGACAGTTAATTGACCCATCTAATCGCAGCTAACATTTTGTTTTAATCTTTTTTCTCCTCAGATAATTGTGACTTTGGCAAACTGTCTGCTTATGTACTATACACATGGCGTTTATGTTCAAGAGAATTTTATGCCTTAACCCAAAAATGCAAACGTCACCAAGAATCTCTCTCAAAAGCATCTCATTACCCATGTTATACACCATTAGCAATATTATCATTTCTAAATTTAGTAAAATATTATCATACCTGAGGCCATCAATCATGAGCTGCTCTTCCTCTTTGCCCATACGGACGCTGAGCAACGAGCGGATCTGACCCAGTGAGGCCAGCAGGTGAATGGTGTCGTGCACAGATGCAGCACTAATGGTGTAGCTTTTGCGCATAGCACGCAGCAGCTCGCCAATGCTGTCATATTGTCTCCGCAGTAGGCTGAACATGGCACGGACCAGCTCTGGGTCTTGAATGTGGCTCTCCTGAGCCCAGCTAACCATGGTCTGAGAGATCAACTCCTTGAGATTTGCTATAGTAAAAAGCATATTGAGTAAAATTAGCCAGTTTTTATTTATCAATATATTTTATTGCAAGCTATGTTACATGTAGGAAATAAGGGAATATGTCAATTACTATATGTTTTTACAAACAATTATAAACAATATTGTATAACATACAGGTGTACATGTAAAATTAAAACTAGAGGTCATGTGACACGGGTCAAACCACCTTTTTCGTATATAAGGTCAATAAGTTTTATATACTATAAAAGCATGCAGTCTCATGCAGCTCTACATACTATCAATGGGATTCCTTTATTACTTTATTCATCTGTTAGCCTCTAATAAGGCTTTACATAACGTCAATGATTGTTCACATTTTAAATGAACTATTTTCAACGCATATGTTTGTGCTAATACTGAAAAATAAGGTTTTCCTGCAGGAGAAAATTCAGCCCTAATTTTTTCCAGACTGCAAATAAACCATGGTGAATGCACAGACATGCTGGGCATTATTTGAGAAAGGGAATGAAAAGGAATTGTATATTTTCTTTAAAAGAGATGTAAAAAAAACAACAAAACCCGCAATATGCCTGACTAATTAAAAGCCACCCAAGATTCTAAACAATTGGTATACTTAAGAACCAGTGCAATGTAAAACCAGTCAAACCCCATATGAAATTTAGCAACAAAAAAAAAAAATGTGTGAATAAAGGCTTCTTTAGTCTTTAACATCAATCTAAATGTTTAATAATCAGTCGTTATCTTTCAGCCTAATTTACATGTAATTACTGTATATTCATTAAAATACTTTTCCTAACATACAAAACATGTGAAAAATGATAACAATTGTAAAAACTGTACTTGCATTAGATATGCTTACAGCAATTTTATTTCAATTACATTTCTTGTATTTAGCAGAGACTTTAATCCAGAGTGACTTTTTTATTTTAAATCAATTTATACAACTGAGCAATTGAGGGTTAAGGGCCTTGCTCAGGGGCCCAGCAGTGGCAGCTTGGTGGACCTGGGATTTGAACCCATGACCTTCTGATCACCAACACCTTACCCACTGAGCTACCACATCCCCTAACTGAAAGCTCTTAACATGTCATCTTTCCTCATCACAGACATCAGAGAAGGAAAGGTGATTACAAATCTGGGCTGTATAATTACAGTATGCCTCGCCTTATTGTTAGCACTTGAGATTAGATGTTGAACCACTCACCATTCTGTAGGACTCAATGTCAAATCTGCCTGCATGATGTAAATATATTCAAGAATAAAACCAAACATTTCATTTACAAGTCTGAAGGGCCATGTGTTTCATTACCATTCCAAACACACCGACAGACCATGACCTTAGGGGCTAATGAATAAGCAATAAGACATCCAATGAAACTGATTTCAGGTGAAAATTATGATACTGTAGTTAGAAACATAGATAATAAATAGTGAAGCTTGACAGGAACTGACAGGAAGGCTATTACAATTCAAATAACTGCTCTTTACAAAAAGATCCAGATCCTTAGTCCATCCAACTTTACAGTTTTCATGAGCCTGTTCCCAATATACAGTAGTGTCAGGTTCCCCATCACAATGTGGAGTTCTGCTGGTGCAGTTCTTCCTCCACGTAGTTTGAAGTGTTGTTCCATTGTCCAGTCTCCTATGACCTCCATCAGCAACAAGACGTTTGCTTTTCACACCATTCTTTAGTGAGTGTTGTGTGTGAAGTTCCCAGAGGATCAAAGTCACATGGGATAATGAAATAAAAGAGCATATGTATAACTTTTAATATTAAAGTGGTCTGAGAGGGTATGCCATTGTGTGTGGGTGAGTAAAATGTGTGAGTGTGTGGTTGATTGCGGTTGTGGGTGGCTAGTGACTATTAGGGCTTCGTTAATCCATCACCAATTAAATCTACTGTAGGCTGACTGCAGGCTGAACCAGACAGTCATTTATGGGAAGCAATTATTTTATACAGTAAAAAAAAAAGCTGTAATTTCTGTAGAATTGCTGACAAACGGACAGACAGAAAACCACAGTGAGTTTAATTCTAAGGACTGTTGGAGCATTAGTCCATCAGAAGGGTTGCTGGCAGAGGGATAGCGAATACTAAGTACGTGGTTTCGCATGGTTCTGAGTTCTGAGGCCATTTGTGACACTAATTAATCAAACAAAATCATTCTAAAAAGATAAAAAGCTTCTAATTTTCCCTGATGGGACAGACGATCCCATCGTTGTCTCACTGTTTTTGTTAATGGTTAGTGAGTTTTTTATAGAGCAACCGATTAGCGGTAGATATTATGAAGGAAGTCTTGAGGGATAACAGGTGGTGGAAGAATGCTGAGCTCAGGATAAAACGGGCCAATAAAACTAAGCTTAATATCAGTGGGTAGGGAAATGAGTATGGATGCATGTACTGTATGTATAGGTGGTATACTGTATTCTAATCTGACTAGCAAGGCTAGAAAAACAGAATCCAAATCACAGAAAGCAACTACGTCAATGCGATGATGAATGTTAAGCAACCACATCAATGTGCTGATGAATTACCTCAAAATGCTACCAAAACAAACTACACCAACATCTAGAGAATCTATGCAGATTGAATGCACTTCACTCCATTATTATTCTGTATATGATTATAAATGTCGAAGTGAAGTGAAGTGACATACGGCTAAGTAAGGTGACCCATACTCAGAATTCGTACTCTGCATTTTGACCCATCCAAAGTGCACACACACAGCAGTGAACACACACACACCGTGAACACACACCCAGAGCAGTGGGCAGCCATTTTTATGCTGCGGCGCCCGGGGAGCAGTTGGGGGTTCGGTGCCTTGCTCAAGGGCACCTCAGTCGTGTGGCCGGCCCGAGACTCGAGCCCACAACCTTAGGATTACGAGTCAGTCTCTCTAACCATTAGGCCACGACTTGCCTACAATGCCTACGATGTTTTGTTGTATATTATACTTACAAGGAATGGCTTGCTCTTTCTCTTTTGGCTTCTCTTCTGCTTTGTGCCGCTGCCCCTTGATCTTGTTCACTAGAGCCATCAGACGGCCTTTGAAAGATGTGTCCTGATCCTCTTCCTCCTCTTCCATCGGAATACCTGAAAACAGACACAGAGGACTTTTGGAGTTATACTAGTGCTACTCTAGAAGCATTTTGTTGTTGTCTGTGACCAGAATATTTGAATAATATTTCTCTTCCTTTTTTGTCATCATTGCATTGCATCTCCTATCAAATGCTCCAGGCGAAAACACTCTGGGGACTCTTTTGCAATTATTTATATACATCGATCAATCCATTTTCTGTACCACTTATACAGGAACCTGGGAACTATACCATCAAAATATGCCCTCACAGAGTACATCACAAAGTACACACACTCTGATTCACATACTATAGATAATTTGGAGTTGCCAATCAGCCTAAAACAGATGTCCCAAGACTGGGAAAGGAAACTCGGAGGAAACCCCTCTAGCACAGTAAGAAAAGGGCAGAGGTGGTAATCAAACACCCAACCCCGTAGACGCAAACCACTAAGCCTCTCGACCCCCTTATTCACAAACAATTCCTTTCATGTAAACAGGATCTGTTCAGGAAATAAACAGATTAATTATGTGTGCCTTTCAAGCTGTGTTGATTAGATGAGGTTCTATTAAAGGATCTGTTACAGGTAAATCTGAAATGCTGATCGACTTTTTTTTTTGTCCAATTTTCTCTTTTCTTAGCTCGGTCATTGTTTTATGTAGCACCATGGTCCTGAAGAATCGTTTCATTGCACTGTGTACTGCAACAGCTACTGTATACAGTATATAGTTGAAATGACAATAAAAGCTTCTTGACTCTTGAACTTTATTGTGAACCTTATCCAGCGGGACTTGCTCAGAAGCCCAGTCATGGCAGCTTGGTGGAGCTGGGATTCGAGCTCACAACCTTCTGATTGTAGGTCCAACACCTTCACCACTAGGCTACCAAAATTTTGATCACATTTTGACCAGACTCATAATGGTAACTGATGCTCTGCAAAAATTATATAACATGCATTTAAAGTCTGCAGACTGGACTGTTTTCAAAAATACCAATATTTTACCTACTTGGAATGTTTCACTTACCGCAGTGTAGACAAAGTTCACTGTGGAATTCATAGAGTTCCTCCCTAATATCCTCAGGACAGGGACAGTCCTCACCCATACTGAAATTTAACAGCATGTTGATCTGAAAGAAAAACAAATATTGCACATACCAGCGATATACTTGTGCTATAAAATTGCTAACTTAAATAGCAAAATAATTATAATTGTTGTTTTTGTTAGTTTTATACCAACTTATACTCTTTTCTCTAAAGTGTAAAGTCACCCTAAAACTAAAAGAAAGGCCAACAGATCTGGGTGTAATAAATTTGGCTAGGGTAAATGTTGGGGATCCATGTACGAGAAGATCCATGTACATTTTATACGCAATGTACACAATCCAAAAAGCACTAATCAACTAACAAGGTCATTCACAATGTAAGCATGATAATCAACAGAGCAAAGAGAAAATTCACTGTTAAGGAACACAGGCCAAGGTATTTCAAAAGGAAACCATAAAGTGAAATCTTTGAAGATGTCTTCAGTGATATCTAAGCAGACATGTGCTGCAACACTTTACCTGAGGTGTAATGTGTTGAGAAACTCAGTATTTGTGCAGTAATGATTGCAGTAATGAGACCTCAGTCAGTCTGGATCGGGAACATCTCCAGCACCACCACACTGAGCACTGGAGCCCCCCAGGGCTGCGTGTTCAGTCTACTGCTGTTCACTCTGCTGACTCACAATTGTGCAGCAATGCACAGATCGAACCATATTATCAAGTTCGCCGATGACACAACAGTGGTGGGTCTCATCAGTAAGAACGACAAGTCAGCATACAGAGAGGAGCTGCAACAGCTAACTGTATGGTGTAGAGCCAACAAGCTGTTTCTGAATGTTGATAAAACTAATGAGATTGTTGTTGACTTCCGGAGAGCACAGAGCGACCACTCACTGCTGAACACCGACGGATCATCTGTAGAGATCGTCAGGTGTTCATCTAGAGGAGAACTGCACCGGGTCACTCAACACCAGCTCCATCATCAAGAAAGCTCAGCAGCATCTCTACTTCTTACAAAGGCTAAGACAGGCACATCTCCCTCCCCCATCCTGACTACTTTTTACAGAGGAACCATTGAGAACATTCTGAGCAGCTGCATCACTGTCTGCACCATCTTGGATCGCAAGACCCTGCAGCGGATAGTATGGACGGCTGAGAAAATTCGTTGGAGTCTCTCTTCCCTCTTTCATGGACATTTACACCACATGCTGCATCCACAAAGCCAACAACATTGTGATTGTCCCCACACACCCCTCTCACACACACTCTTCACCCTCCTGCTGTCTGGAAAGAGGTGCCGAAAAATTCGGTCCCTCACGACCAGACTGTGTAACAGTTTCTTCCCACAAGCCATCAGACTCCTTAATAACTGAACTGTACTGAGCACAACACACACATGCACATCAACTGTATGGACTGTGCACACCTACACTAAATACACACACATACTATATATATATCATACTATACTATATACACACACATATATATATATATATATATATATATATATATATATATATATATATATATATATATATATATATATATATCAATCTGTTTACATGCTGTTTTTGCACACTTTTTGCTATTTGCACATTCTGTCTGACAACTCAGAATTGATTGATTGCTGTTTTGCACAATACTTTACAATATCTCAGGTAACTGCTGCTATAACACTGTTCATTCCAGTATTTCTGCAGACGTAATATTGTCTGAACATACAGTATTTACACTGCTTGGTGCTGTTTCTGTTTATTGTCTTTCATGTATTGTCTTGTAATTTTTTGTTTGCAATGTCTTGTCCCACACTGTCTTGTCTGTCTTGTCCTGCACTGTTTGCACATTAGCTGGCTAGGACTACTTACTAAGTCCTTAGCTCTGTCTTTGTTTTATGTAGCACCATGGTCCTGGGGAAACATTGTCTCATTTCACTGTGTACTGCAACAGCTATACTATATATGGCTGAAATGACAATAAAAGCTTATGGCTTGACTTGATCAGCTTGGTGTTCTTTGATCTCACTCTATATGTGACGGTGAAGTGAAACTTGGGTAAAAATAAATGCCACATGGCCTGATGACTATTTCTTGATGAAACATTCCAAGTTGCATACGATTTAGAAATTTGAAGAGTTGGAAGAAAAGGTGGATCTGCTCAGATCACCTAAGGATCATTTTCCACTTCACCAGTGATATAAATCCTGCCATGCAGCCTTTAGACGGGTCTATTTCAACTCCTCATTCATCAATATGCATCACCAAAATAGTCATATTGCCCTGAAGTGGTCTTTGAATCATGAATTAGTGATGACAGGAGTCTTCAACTCATCGCCCTATTGAATATAAATCCAACTGTATGCACTTCTGATGTCCAATTTCATGAAAACCTTCGCTCCTTTCACCTGTTCTATGGCAGCTGGTCTAGAGAGGATACTGGTACTTGATAATGACTAAATTAATTCCTGGTAATTGATGCAAGGGCAAAAGGCCAACATCCCCCCCCCCCCCCCTCCCATTTACAAACTCAGTCACAGCAGAAAATGTTTACGGTCTTCTCAGGTCTAAAGAAATGTACCCGACCCAAAGTGACCCGAATTACTTTTTACCCAAACCCGACTTGCATGATTTTTTTTTTTTAAGAAAGACCCGACCCGAGACAAACCTGAAAAAATTAGACCTGAGTCCGACCTGACGGCAATTTTTTTTAACCCGACTGGACCCGAATGTTACTTTAGTGTAACTGCTACAACATTGATTGACAGGTCTGTTTCAACGAAAATGAGCTTACCGCCAGCCACAAGTCGCCAGCCACATGTCGCAAGCGGCCTTGGCAAACAGAGGAGAGGTTGGAAAAGGACTCGAGTCGATGCACACACACGAGGTACAGTAGATCGGGTCTTCTCGGGTCCGTTCGGTAAAAACACATTCATTTTAAATTACCCGAGACCCGATGCCGCTATTATTATACCCGACCCATGTCCGAGGCACACGTGAAACTTTTAGACCCGAACCTGCTCGGGTCGGACCTCGGGTTTTCGGATCTAAGTGGATCCGTGAAGACCTCTAGTTTACAGACAGAGGCACCCATGTTCAAGTGTCTCTTTGATGTCAATTAGTTTTTGGAAGGGTATTCATCACCTCTGGAGGGTGTGGTACCAGACAGAAGGTCAAAAGCACAATCCCACTGTCAATACGAAGGTAACTTTGCATTAAATTTGATGAATCGAGGAATGATTCGAGGTTTATAACCTTGTGTTTCACTTCAAGGCTGTCCAAGTAGAGTAACAAGAGAAAGAGGTTTTATTACAACATGGACTCCAGGATCTCCCTTTTCTACTACTTTCCAGGATATCGCTGGATTGGGGATTGTTAGCCAGAGTGACCCCAATACAAATGGATTTTTTGATAAAGGCAATTTGATAAAGAATGAGTTTCTGTGTGCAAGACACTGGTGCACATTCAGAGAGGAATGGACTGCTCTGTGACACGTCCTCATCCAAGTTGGGCTGATGTCTAGTGCCTTGAAATGCTGCCCACAAAGTGCTAGAAAGAGGTAACTGTGTGGATTACAATCTGGGATATTTTTGTAACTTGTCCCCTTTTGTCACAGAACAGTCTTATTTCTCTTTGGCCCTCTGTCTGGCCCTTTAGTGTGCAGTCATAAATTATTTTCACAGCCTTGATTCTTGCAGCATTTTAGCAGCATGGAGCAGTCTCTAGGCTCAAATAAGGTTACTGGTGTGGATTTCTAACTGGATAAATTGGTGAAGGATAACCAAGTCACCACAACATGCATGGTACTGTACCACAAGCACCACAAGCCATCAGACTTCTCAATAACTGAACTGAACTGTACTGAGCACAACATGCATACACATCATCTGTATGGACTGCACAGACCCACACTAAACACACACACTGACACATCAAACTGTTTACATGCTGCTTACAATCCATCAAACTGTTTACATGCCGTTTTGCACACTTTTTGCTGTTGTGCACAAACTATCCAACATTTCAGCTGTTTTTGCACATATTGTACAATATTTCAGTCATTTGCTGTTTTTTGCACAATTCTATATATTATCCCATGGACCTGCTGCTAAGAAACTGTGTTCATTCTAATGTTACTGCATAAAATATTGTTTGAACATTTAGTATTCACACACAGTATTTACACGGGTTGGTCGGCGCTGTCTCTGTTCACTGTTTATTGTACTTTTTGTATTGTCTTGTAACTTTTTCGTTTACACTGTCTTTTGACCTGCACTGTCTGGTCTGTCTTGTTTGTCTTGTCCTGCACTGTTTGCACCAGGTTGCACAGTTGCACTTTATGTAGCTAAGACTACTTACTAAGTCCTTAGCCCTGTCTTTGTTTTATGTCGCACCGTGAGCCTGGAGAAACATTATCTCATTTCACTGTGTACTGCAACAGCTATGTATGATTTGAAATGACAATAAAAGCTTCTTGACATGACTTGGTAGAGAGAGAGTGACTTACGTAGACCTACTGTAGGTGAAACTTAATTTAAGATTTAATGCTGTCATTCCATCTACTTTCTACTGCAAGAATTCTGATTGATTGTTTTATGTCGCACCGTGAGCCTGGAGAAACATTATCTCATTTCACTGTGTACTGCAACAGCTATGTATGATTTGAAATGACAATAAAAGCTTCTTGACATGACTTGGTAGAGAGAGAGTGACTTACGTAGACCTACTGTAGGTGAAACTTAATTTAAGATTTAATGCTGTCATTCCATCTACTTTCTACTGCAAGAATTCTGATTGATTGTTTTATGTCGCACCGTGAGCCTGGAGAAACATTATCTCATTTCACTGTGTACTGCAACAGCTATGTATGATTTGAAATGACAATAAAAGCTTCTTGACATGACTTGGTAGAGAGAGAGTGACTTACGTAGACCTACTGTAGGTGAAACTTAATTTAAGATTTAATGCTGTCATTCCATCTACTTTCTACTGCAAGAATTCTGATTGATTTGTGTTCACTATGAGACACCATGAGTACCATAACATGATCTTTGCCAATGTGTTGTGGCTCATTGTCTGGTTGCAAGGGAAAGTTCCTCCAAATGATATTAAGAGACATTACACTGTCTTCACAGTGCTTGTATGAATTTTTGGATCATGAGCAGGTGATCCTCAAATACACTTTGTTTCTCTACACTTTAGCCTTTTCGTTACTTTTTAAGAGGTTAATATTAGTCCCAGAACTTTTCTGGTTCATCTCTGTGTTTCTTTGCAAATTTTATTTTGTAAAAAAAAAAAGGCTTGTATCTTGTGAATTGGCCCTTTATTTTTCTGCACTTAAAGTCTTCTTCAAATGGTGGATTGTGATACCTTCAGCTCTGACAATGCATCAACAGTTGTTTTCCAGTGCCAACCTGTTTGATGTCTACTTGACGGTACACCAGCAGTTTGTGTTTTTCTCATCACATTCCAAATTGCTGTATTGGCTATTCCCAGTGCTTGTGCAACGGCTCGATCGATTTTCTCTCTGCTTCAGAATTGCTTGCTTTCTCCCCAATACAGCTAAAAAGGCTCAAACCAAGAGCTATTAATTGCTGAAAGAAATCAGTCAACCAGGGCACATCTGGGCAACAAGAAACATGTCAGTCACATGGTCCAGTATTTCTGGTCACTTGAAAAATGGGTGGGTGCAAAAAATAGGTGCCCTTTTCTAAACTGTTTAATATGTCACATGTAAATATCAGAAAATGAGAACTGAAAATCTAATATTTGGTCCTGTATTTATCTTTTGCTCTTAAACACAAATGCCCTGCATCCTGGGCTAGGTGTTCCACTATGAAAGGGCATCACCAAATGGCGGACCGCGGTCCGGATCTGGACCGAGTGACGGGTCTGCACGAACCCGTTAAAATTCTATTATCATAATATTAAGCATCTCCTTATTATAATCTAATATTATAAGATTATATAAGCTCTTTGATATTAATAAAAAGATAAATCTTTCATTCATTCGCAGTTCATCAAAAGCCAAGCCAAAAACAGATTGTTTCTGTTCCATACTCCAGAGCAGAAGGTGGCTGTAATGCACCTAATTATGCTGGCAGGACAATAAAGATTCAAACTGCTGGCAGGACAGTTACAGGCCCATTTCTCTCACTAGGAATGGAAGATGGAAAGGGAGTAAGGAGAGGTGGAAAGGAGAGAGGAACAAGGGAGCTGCTCAAAGCTCTGCACTTTTCTTTTATTCAGTAAATTCTGCCCTGTTCTATTTTACTTGAAATGTTCTTTTGCCTAAGGTTCCTGTGTTATTAATGTAGTAATGTAATGTTTAAAAAGGGGGCAGCTCAAAAGTCTTTTGTTTAATTTTTTTCTTAAAAATTAAAAGCACTTTTATTTTATTCAAAAGATTCTGAATGTTTTACATTATTTGAAATATAGGCCCTAAGTTCAGGCTGCTCAAAGCTGTGTTTGCACTTTTTATTTATTTTATTCAGAAGAAATACAATGTCTGTTGTCTGTTACTTGACATGTAGTAAAGACAACTACAGGATTGTTTTCCATTCAAGTGCCAGACAAGTTCAGACTTTGAAAACACTTGAAATTTAACAATAAATTATATAGAAATCTATGTGTGTTATTGATTTTATTAACATGAGGGTACACTATTTTAAGTGACAATATAAGATTCAGACCTTTGCTGGGAGGAAATTTTAGTAACTGGACCTCTTGGAATTTTAATTGAATACCCCTGTACTATGAGGTTTCAACCATCACAGTCAGAAATTGGTCAATAGTTGCAGACTATTCCAAAGAAAACAGCAAAATAGGTTACACATTGCCTGTAAAATTCAATTCAGAGTACAAAGTTGGTACACTGGGAAACAAAGCTTATCGTAATTTCCGGACTATTGAGCGCACCTGAATATAAGCCTCACCCACTGAATTTTAAAAAAATAATTATTTTGAACATAAATAAGCCGCACATGTCTATAAGCCGCAGGTGCCTACAGGTACACTGAAACACGGCTTGTAACAAAAAATAAAAAATTAGCAGTAAACAGTAGTCTGTAGCAAGAAAGTCATGGGTCACTATCTTTCCAGCGCTGGAGAGAACTGAAGGAGCAGGAAGTTGGTCGCATATTCACAGATTGGAGTTTCCCGAGTCAATAACTCCTGAGCTAAACGCTGTTACTACACAAATAACACCTCTTTTCTATCTTGGTTATGTAGAGAGGCAGCTACAACCGCTTTCTACTTCTTTCCTTATCGTAAGCCTTTCTTTGCTTTCTTTCTTTGTTTGTTTTTATCCTCCATGTCAATGTTAAAACCACTTCCTGCTAATGTTACACATGCACACTGAACACTCTCTATATGAACACTCTCTCTACAAGACCCGCCCCTTTCTGCTCATTGGCTACACGTTTGAAGCATTTCTCAAACATCGGAGACCCTACCTTTAACCCGTTCGGCAATTTCATTGGTCTAATGAAAGCTTCATGCCGCCAAAAAACACATCATAGAATGTGTTTTTTTTGGGGGGAAAAAATGTAAAAATCCATATATTAGCCGCAAGGTTCAAAGCGTGGGAAAAAAGTTGTGGCATATAGTCCAGAAAATACGGTATGTTACATATTTATATTATTTGGTAGGCACCATTATCCAAAGCTATTCACATTTTCTCATAGCCACAACAGAGCAGCTGAGGGTTAAGAGCGTTCCTCATGAGACCAGCAGTACAGCTTGGTTGTCAAAACCTTCCAATCAGAAGGCCAGTAATTACCGATCTACCAGGGCCCATAGGCATAGAACTTGGTAGTAATCACACTTTCTTAAAATCATACTATTGAATGACTGATCACATAACCAAGCGGAGACATTCTAACCACATTGAGCAGAACAAAACACCATCAGTACTGTCAGGATGACGTTAGGATTCCCAAAGGAAACTGCTTTCAGACACTGACTTTACACCTTGCACTGTAGAATAGTGTGAATCTTTAACAGCATACCTGTTCTTGTGGGGGTGAGCGGAACTCTTTAGTCTTCTTGGCAGTAACAGCAGCAGACATATTGAGAGCAAGCATTAACTCATTGTAACGAAACTTCTGGTTAAACTGCAGCTTTGATGCAAAACTATCAGAGAATGAAACAATGGCCTCAATACGGTGCCTTAATTCACAGTCACAGAAGTACTGCAGAAGTTTGCACATCTGAAAAGAGTAACAGAAATAGAAGTTCTTTACAGAGAAAGGTTATTTATATATCATCTTAATTAAAAGTTTACTTTATTTTCATGATGAAGTTCTGCACTATGTGGGTCTTCAGGACACAATGTATAATTTGAATTATGTAACTAATTTACTTGCTTAGAAATCAAAAGTACTGTTGTACCTGAAGTTTGACTGATTCTGGCAATTTCTTCTCCAGCAGTCCCTTCATTTGCTGCTTCTTATCTTTGGCTTCTTCTTCTCCAGCCTCCACTGCTTTCTCTTCTGCTCCTGTCATTCCCTCTTTCTCCGTAGCTTCACCCATTTCATCTGCTTTCTGCTCCCCAAAGACATGCAGTTCAATGAGCAGCAAGATCTTATGAACATCCTGGCTTGTTAGCACACCCATGGTTAGCATTGTGCTAATCAGCCGGAGAATCGGCACAAACTGATACTCCACACTACCACCTACAGGATCTCGAATGTGGTCTCCTCCACCCTGAACGGCCTCTGTTAGCATGCTAATTGCCTTCTCCCTTAGAACATCTAATGGAATTGCTGGGCTGTAGAGATACTGATCACGCTTCGGAGTGATGAAGCACGGTGGAGCAAAGCTAAGTCTGGGTTTTAGTGATGTACTAAGTCCAACACCAGGTGGCTGGTGTCTCTTGGAAGAATCTAGAAAGAGTCGTATGCTGCGAGTCTCTGCCGTTATTGGGATGATAAACTCATTGTTCATCATAAGTTGTGCAGCTTTGGCCGTCTCTAGGTGAATACTGATGAGGACATCATAGAAGCCTTGGCGCAGCATGCCAGACAGGTATTGGTTATCAATAATGTAAAGGAGCTGTGACTGGTCAAGGTGGCTGCAGAGAGCATGTGCTACACGGGTGTTACCAAGGGCACAGAGTGCACAGTAAAGTTTTAAAGTGTGATAATGGAATGTCCGCAGGTCTTCCTGCTCAGAGAGTTCCATTATGTCCACACACCTGTATAAGAAAAAATAGAAGTTACCTATATTTAGCAGTTTCTACTGAACAATAACACAGTGAAATAAAACCACTGCTGCTTTTTTATGTTTGCCCACTGACAAATTTATTTTAACTGTGAGAGACGGAATAACAACAACAAAAAATCCAAAAAAACGCATTTCAAAAAAGGTATAAATTTATATGCATTTTAATGAGTGAAATAATTATTATAATCCCTTCACAAAACATGACTTAGTACTTGGTGTCAAAACCCTTGTTGGCAATCACAGAGGTCAGACATTTCTTGTAGTTGGCCACCAGTTTTGAACACATCTCAGAAGGAATTTTGTCCCACTCCTCTTTGCAGATCCTCTCCAGTCATTAAGGTTTCAAGGCTGACATACAGTATGGCAACTCAAACCCTCAGCTCTCTCCACAGATTTTCTATGGGCTTATGGTCTGGAGACTGGCTAAGCCACTCCATGACCTTAACCACTCCATGACCATAACCACTCCATGACCTTAACCACTCCATGACCTTAATGTGCTTCTTCTTGAGCCACTCCTTTGTTTCCTTGGCCGTGTGTTTGGGTCATTGTCATTCTGGAATATGCATCCATGAACCATTTTCAATCCTCTGGATGAGTGAAGGAGGTTCTCATCCCTATAATGCAATGAAATTGTCCTGTCCCCTTAGCAGAAAAACACCCCAAAGCATAATGTTTCCACCTCCATGTTAGACAGTAGGGATCGTGTTCTTGGGGTCATAAACAGCATTCCTCCTCCACCAGACAAGCTCTTTGAGTTGATGTCAAAGAGCTTGATTTAGCTCTCATCTGACCAAAACACTTTCACCCAGTTCTCCTCTAAATCATTCAGATGTTCATTGGCAAAATTGTGCTTTTGGATTTCAGTCCTTCACGGCATAGACAAAAAACCTGCATCATGGCATAACGGTCATATCCACACCATCAAGAGAGCAACCAGTAACCTCGAGCGAAAGTGGAGAAAAACTAAATAAGAGGTCTTTAGAATTGCATAGAAGGACAGTATGTCCAGCTATAGACAGGCTCTAAAAGCTGCTAGGGCTGAGCACCTGATCAAACCTAGGTTTTTATTTAGCACAGTGGCTAAGTTAACAAAAAATCGATCTGATATCCGAAAACACTATTCCATCACAGTTCAGTAGTGAGGACTTTATGATAAAATTAAAAGTACCAGGAACAAAATAGTTGAAGTTCAACCCCTGACAGCATCTCGTGACCCAGTCACAAACACTCACAAACACAGTGCTTTACGGTTACAGGACAGGAAGACCTAGATAAACTTATTACTGCAGCTTAATCAACAACATGTGTGTTCGATCCTATTCCAACTATATTACTGAAAGAAGTGTTACATACAGTTTAGAGCCTCTTCTTAATATTATTAACTTCTCCTTATCTTTAGGCCACGTTCCTAAATCCTTCAAGTTGGCAGTTATTAGGCCTTTCATTAAGAAACCTAATTTAGACAATAATTAATTACCAAATTACAGACCCATTTCAAACCTTTTGTTTATGTTTAAAATACTAGAAACGGTTGTGCCACAACTGAGCTCCTTCTTGCAGGAGAGCTATATCTTTGAAGAGTTTCAGTCAGGTTTCAGACCCCATCATAGTACAGAAATTGCACTTGTTACAAATGTTCTTAGCTTTGGACCAAGACCACATCTCACTATTAGTTCTATTACCTTTCAGCTGCATTCGTACCAACTAGATCAACGGTGAAAGACCTGGGTGTTATAATAGACAGCAACTAGGTGGTTGTCCTGCATCTCCAATAAATAGGCTACATTTAGTCCAAAATGCAGCAGCCAGAGTTCTTAAACTGCTGCTTCTTACTTACAATGCTCTAAATGGTTTAGCTCCCATGTATCTAACTAGTCTTTTAACATGTTACAATCCTTTACGGTCTCTGAGCTCACAAAACTCAGGACTTCTACTAAATCTACTAAAGTGAGGGCATTTTCGTATTTAGCTCCCAAACTTTGGAATAGTCTTCCTGATAGTGTTAAGGGCAACCAAAAATTGTACCAGCTCCGAGTGTCTTCCGTGTCATGAAGATTTTGGACCATCACCGAGATGAGGCCAACCATGTTTGGATCCTGAGACATCTAGAGATTTACCAGCTCCAGTTGGACTGTGCTTCCTGAAGTATTCAGACATACTGTACTAAGATATGCCAACTACATGTGGTCTTAAAGGACAACAAACTCCTCATCAATACAACATTTGTCTTTTCAATGCACCGTAGTATATAGTATTCTGAAAAGTACCAGAGTTTCTTAAAATTCTATACTTATTATATACTATATCTAAAACATTATATACTTTAAATATGATGTTGCATTCACTGAAAAATAATTATTAATGCTACTGGGAATAAATTACTAACCTAGACCAGTTATGTTCCAAACTACTATAGGTTAAGTCTATGCTAGGTAAGGGTGTATGTATACGAACCGGTTTTCCTCTGGAATGTGTACTGCCAACATCTGCAGTGGCTCCAGACATTGGACCTGCCATCCATGTCTTTCACTCACTCGAGCTGTGTCCACCTTCAGAAAGGTGTTGGGCATCCGGCTCCACAGAACCGATTTAATGGTCTGGATATCCAGACGGGGAGGACATTGAGGGATTGGGTTCTTGTGTTCACTCTTAAAAATTGCTGATGAAAGGGGCATAGCATTCTGCGGTAGAGAGATCATGAAAAAAAAAATGTTGGCTTGCAGATAAAAAATAGATCCTGCCATTAGAAAACATGCAGTTCTTTTTTTAAGTAACTGTTCTAGAATATAATTAGAACATAAATGTCTTTAAATGGTTAGGTTTGGATTAAAAGAATAGAATGCGTTTAATGTTCTGAAATATAGTTTCAATATTTGTTGAAAACTATCAAATTATTATAGGAGTCACAATCAACCATAAGGAAGTTGGAATGTATCATAACAAGGACTACATACTTTTTCACTCTTTGCTTTTAACTCACAATACGTACAATGTTACAGAGATTTTATCAAGGTTATAAGTTTAAACCTAACATGACACATGTCCATAAAACACAGGTCCTTTGCCTTAAATATGCCATCTACATGGCTGGGTGTTCAGTAGGTATTAATTATCAGGTTTATATATATATATGTATATATATATATATAAGTATATATACGTATATATATATATATATATATATATATATATATATACGTATATGTATATATACATATATACATATACGTATATATATGTATATATGTATATATATATATATACATATATATACATATATATACATAATTTGGCTTTAATTTGGACATACTAAACTAATAAATAGTACCTATAAGCAATATGTCTTGCTAAAGGGACTTTTTTCACTCTGACCCCCAACAAGAATAAAGCTCTTATCAAAGATGAATATATGACGAAGTGGTTTGTCTATAAGCATTCAAAGAAAGAACCATGAGATTAATATCTATTCTTTGGTTTCAGCTCTGTCTTTCAAAAGAAATGGAAAGTTAAACTGTTACGGAAATGCACTAACCTTGATCTTTGTCAATTCAAACTGGAACAGATTTGAACTGGTGGGACGTACAAACACAGCAGGGAAAAGCTTTGTATTTGGCTCCACCTGCACAACACAACCCATATTGACATCAATACATTTACCTGGTATTGAAAAAGAAACTACAAGTTAAAGTATTATTATTATTATTATTATTATTATTATTATTATTATTATTATTATTATTATTATTATTATTACTACTACTACTACTACAGCACAAATAGGTCCCGTTAGCTCTTAGAATTCCAGTGGTAGCCATGAAAGTCACTGAAGTGAAGTGGCTCTGAATTTAGCAAATCATTTTAAGGTGTCAGCGCTTGTACTGTACGATGAAAAGAATCTCTGTGTTTGTCTGCTAAAGTGGCTTTTTCTTGTAAAGCTACCATAATGAATGTGCTATTAACAGAATATACATTGTTTGACTAATCTTTTATTTTTTTATTTGGTCTTCAGCCATCTTAAATATGTAATTTCCTACTGAATGAGAATAAGGTAAAACCAGTCAAACCAAAAGTAATACAGTTAAAAAAGTTATGATATTAGTAATAATGTCACAGAGAAGTGGCAACATTAAAATCCTGAACCTTTAGCATCTGTTACATTCCGTACATTTTGAAAGTGTAAGAAGAAAAGTTATTAATGTTAGTGAATGCTGTAACGCTATAATAGAACATCACCTGATATGAGGTAGGAAGTTCTCTGCCATTGACAGTAAAGGTCACTAAGCCAGTAGCCAAATCAATGAGGCAACCAATCTCCAAATCCACATTACTTCTGCTGGACGAGTGGCTGGAGCTAATGACATCACCTCCCCATACAATGTAGCAGTTACTCCTTTTAACACTGCAAACAGGGCTGAATTAACCTAGCATACGCTTTCACCAATTACAACAAAGATGATCACGGATACTGGTCTCATGTACCCGATTCAAGAGATAGTTCGAGCATATACTGTACCTTTCATGGACCCGACCTCGTTCGTCCCCTAATGTTACCGTCACCGTTCGGATTTTGCTGAGATTAAAGTAGTTGCTGTAGTAATGGAAGTCAGGTGTGACCCAGCCGACCCACACACACGAGGGATCTTGGCCAGCAAACACTCGTACTGAATGGGAGTACTGTGGAAAACAATGAAATCATTATTACACACCTACAATGAGCAGTAGAAACCATGATTGAGTCCTTGAAAATGTGTATTAGTTGGTTGAAATGCTTAATTTTGTCAGTCTCTCACTAAGACCTGATATATCATGTGTATACACAAAACAATCATTGGGGCTGGCACACAAACAACACACACACACACACACACACACACACACACACACACACACACACACACACACACACACACACACACACACACACACACACACACACACACACACTTATTTTCTGGTCCCTGGTTACTCTCTCCCTGGTTTCTCTCTGAGTTTCCTGTTACAGAGCTCAGTTAATATTCCAGTAATTCCGAATCTTCCTCCACAACCTCACAATCCAGGGATGTTAGTAAGTCACCAGCTTGATGCAGTTATCGCAAGCAAGGTATTAGTAACCAAATATGAAGTGTTATTTACTTTAAGGTTATCTGTTCCAATAAATCTGATCATTTGCTCTACCAAAGGAGCTCACCAACAATTTTGAAGCGAGTACTCTGTATTTGATAAAGTCATAGTATGCTATGGTCATCTTTATAACAGCTTTCATTTTTATCTCACTGATATTAGTTAACTATTATGATAACTTGAGTAAGGTAAGAACAGGAAAATCTCACATTTGGATTATTTTTAACCATAATATACTGTTATTCTGTTACAATTAATAAGACATAGATAAATATAACATAAAACCCAGTGACTTACGGTTGTTATGTTACTATAGTCAGTTCTCCTCCCTTCATCTACGTGTTTCATAGATTTTACAGGATACCTGTGAAAGAGTTAAAAGCATGCCATTTTAACACAGACCACATTCAACCTGACATTCTATAATTGGTTCAAATATTGCACCATATTTACATTTACATTTACAGCATTTAGCAGACGCCCTTATCCAGAGTGACTTACATTTTATCTCATTTTTATACAAATGAGCAATTGAGGGTTAAGGGCCTTGCTCAGGGGCCCAGCAGTGGCAGCTTGGTGGACAAACTCACAACCTTCCGATTGGTAGTCCAACACCCCAACCACTAGGCCTAGTAGCCTAGTTATTTTGTAGGCTAGTTATTAGCCCAGTTAATTATATGTCGCAGTTGAAAATGAAACATACAAAAATCAGTATTTTATTATACAGATATAAGAATAGAAATGTGTGTGACTCTTAAGTGCAGTTGCTTTGTTGTAAACTAAATAAATTATGTCTAATAATAATTTATAGATTTTTTTCAATTGAAATTCAATTTTCAATTATTTTAGTTTACAAATAATCCTAATTAAATTAAATATGACATACAAGAATAGTCAAATTGTTTGGAGATTCCCAAAATTTGAGCACCAATGATACCACAGTAATGTATTTGATACCCTACAAGGTCAAAGGTTTATGGACACCTGGTTATTACACCCAGATATGTTTTTTGAGCCATGCTTTCCAGATTAATTAATTAGTTCGTTTGCTGTTATAATAACCTCCATTCTTCTGGGAAGGCTTTCATTCACAAGAACATCAGTGAGTTCATACACTGATACCAAGCAAAAGTCTTCAGTAGGACTGAGGTCAGGGCACTCGAGTTCTACTCCAACTTTGGTTATATATCTTATCTTGGGTATATATCTTGGGATATATACTTCTTGGGATATATACTTCCCTATGGGAGCAGAGCATTGTCATGCTAGGTCTATACCCCTAAGTTCCTTAGAAGTGAAACTGTAATAATACAACATGGAAAGATATTTTGAACACAAGCAGTTTCAACATCCTATACAATTCTGTGGTTTATAAACTTTATAGCATCAGCTTGGAAAAGGCCCACATATGGGTGTGAAAGTCAGGTGTCAAGAATCCTTTGGCAATATTGTGTATACTATGTGTGAATTTTGCTGCTTTGGTTTTGCTGATTTGGGGCCACATATCTTTTTAGATGGATGAGTCACAGCAAATCAATACAAACCTATTCTGTCTTATTGAGTCTCAACCCAGTTAAACACCTAAGAGAGATTTTGGACTTGTGTATTACAAAGTAATCATCATCATCATCATCATCATCCGAATCATCTTTCATTGAAGAAATATTTTTGGAAGAACGGTATTCACTCCTACAGTACAGATCTAGAGAGTTCAATTGGTCTAGAATTGGTCTATTGGTCTAGATCAGGGGTCGGCAACCCACGGCTCCGGAGCCGCAAGTGGCTCTCTCATCCCTCTGCTGCGGCTCCCTGTAGATTTGGAAAATAAATATTTAATATAAATTTATTTTATTTTAGTTAGTTTTTAAAAAAATTTAATTCTAAATTCTAAGATTATGATGCTCTTGTAACAATAAAATAAACCGTGTTTAAATTTTTTGTCTCTCAAAATATGCGCCATAACTGCCGACTTGCAGAAGTCCGACACACAGAAGCGGACGCAGTTTTGGTTTGCTGTAGTGGCAAGTTAAAATTTTGATGTCATGCAGGGCTGTCAGGTGTCACGCATTGAGAGTGATAGTCACGCATTTGGGTCTTTTCTCACGCTCTCGCGCCACACATCGTATTTCTCACGCAGAAAAACTTTTTGACTATTTATCATATATTTAATATGCCACAGCACCCAAAATGTATCAGTCCGCACCGCTGTGTCTATGGAACCGGGCAGGAATCAAGCGCGTCTCAGTTCTTAGTCGAGCCTGACACTTATCAGCCAATCAAAAAAGTGGCTACACAATATCCAATCAGAAAATAGCACTATCTGGGTAAGATTTAACGCAACATCCAATAAAAACAATTGGGGTTGCGGGGGTTGGAGATGGGTTGGAGAAGTTTTGCCTGTCTTCAAAACTTGAGAGCCCTGGTCACGAATACGAAGAGGACTCAATTAGACATTGAACATTTTATTTGAAAGTAACCTTCAACCCAGCATCTTTTTACTTAAGTTTAGTTCAAACGGTTCAAAATATTTTTGTTTGCCTGCAGAAATAAAATTTCGTTTACTCGGTAGCAGGTCATTGATTTCATAAATGCAACACACTACAGCTTTTTTCTATACTTTCCATAAAGTTAAAAAACGATATATGCAATGTTTTCTTCATTTTAGATGTCAAATGGGTTTTGTGGCTCCCTGTGTTATTTTTTTCTGTAGGAAACGGGTCCAAATGGCTCTTTGAGTGTTTAAGGTTGCCGACCCCTGGTCTAGATGCTTATAATATGTCCTGGTGAGCCTTGGTGTCCCAATATCATAAGACACTTTTTTGTTGTTTGTTTTCAGTCATTGTCTAAATACTTTTAGCTCATTAAAACTTGTTTCAGTAGCAAAATCTTAAATTAAATGCTGTGTGAAGTGAAGTAGTATAGTTTCACCTATATTTGAGTTTGAGTGGCTCTTCTTCATGGACTCCGTTCATTTCAGTCACAGGGAAATTCTTGTAGGTGGAGTGGAACTCGACAGGCATGCTCAGACGGAAGAACACCATGTCCGCATTGCTGTTCTGTGTCCCAAATGTCTTGTGAGTCACTTTCAGACATGGGGGGCTGTCAATAGTGCCATCAATCCTTATGACCTGCAAACATCTGGACTTTAACCTCTCACCAAATATTGATTATTGTGTAGTCTAGTTCACTTGGATTAAAATGAACCAAAAGAAAAAAGCGATAAATCCATGCGTTCCATATATACAGTCCTGCTCACCATTAGTTTATGTACATATTGTGGAATATCTACTGAAGGAAATGTATCAAGTGAAACAACATATTACTACAGATAGCTTGTGTTTGATACAAAACAGCAAATGATAAAGAACATTTAAAAAAGATAAACATTATGAGAAAAACATAGAAAACATAATGCTTGCCGTGTCGATGGTATTGGCACCCTTTGCTGCAAATCAGTATGGCTATTTTTACTCTAATCAGGTATTTTTACTTGTTTAAACATTGTATAGAAACTGTACAATATTCTGAAACCCTAACTCTACCAACCAGTCAGGGATAAGAGAGAGGAAGGGATAACACATGGTACCCCAGAGACATGAGCAGATTTTCAAACTGCTGATCATGCAGCAGAATAGGGGACAGACCTGTTCTGTAAGCATGAGCATACAAATAGCAATGTTGCTTTAACAGAAAAGAGTAATGCCATTTTCCCCACAGAGACACCAGGACCAGGTATAATGACTTAATCTCCCAGCCATTACTGGCTGTGGCAGCATTGGGAAATCTGCTAAAAACAGAAAGATCTCACTTCTTTTGTTTCTTATTTTGATCCGTGAGAGAGTTTTTCACTTCTAATTTAAGATGTCTACTATTGTTTTAATCTATATTAAAAAATCTAGTAGCAGTAATTACATACATAGGCGTGCACAGGTTGTTGTGGCATACCCAAAAAGACTCAAGGCTGTAATTGCTGCCAAAGGTGCTTCAAACATAGTACTGAGTAAAGGGTCTGAATACTTACTGTATGTATGTTATATTTCAGTTTTTTTCTTTTCAATAAATTTACAGACATTTCTAGAATTATCGCTATTTGTAATAACTGTCACTATGGAGTAATGAATGCAGATTAATGAGAAAAAATTTTATGTATATACACACACACACACACACACACACACACACACACATTTCTCTGATGTCTAATGTAGTTGACTGAGCTAAAGTTGTTAAGTAATCTAAGGTACACAATCTAAAGGACTCCCTTCATTTTTTTTTCAGTTTTGATATGATGCAGCCTGATGTTGTTCAAATTCATTTATATATATATATATATATATATATATATATATATATATATATATATATATATATATATACTTATATACCGCAACTTACCGCAATATGACTATGATCTTTGGGAACATTGACAAATGTAGGGAGGCGCTTGCTAAACCACATAGTGACTTCCCGGTTCATGTTGACAGCAAAGGGCTGAAATCCTTCTTGCAGGCCACACATTGTATAATATTTGAAGGTGCTGGCATCTTTGCCCAGGTTCATACGTCCAACTTGGGAAAGGCCCAGACTACAGACTGGAATAAAGCCTAAAGATTACAGAATAGAATAAAAAACTTAAAAAAACGGGAAAGTAGCATAATGTGAACTTGGAACACAGACCTTCACCCTTTAAAGTTCACTACTTAGCAGTGAATGCACTGATCAGGTAGCTGCACATTTGTTGAAATAATTTATGAAATCCATTTGTATATGTTTTTTAGCAATATAATTTATGTTAATGAAAAGTCAAGACTTGTTTTTTTTTTTTACATTTTACTATACAGTTTTTGACACTTTTCCAGGCTTATTTTCTAAAAAATATTTAGTTCACATTTATTAGAAAAGCCAAGTTTAGAAATGTAGACTCACATCACTTTCTACATATCGGTGACTGATAGCATGCTTGAAAGAATAAAATATACTTTCTCACCATCCTCTGTCTCAAAGTCAGCAAAGCAAAGTTCTGATCCCTTGTTTGTAATGAGGATTTCTCCATTAAGTGTGAAGATCATGGACTTGTCCTCCATGTTAATCATGCAGCCCACCACATCCCCAGCATGCCAACAACGCCCAAACAATCGGCTGCCCTGGTGAACACGATGACCCTAGGAGCATAACGACAAATAGCGTTCATACTCAAACGCAACACATGTTAGGTTACAAGTTATAAGGTTAACCACTTTGTTATCTGTAAAATTTCTTGCGGCTATTATTAGAATTAGTCGTTCACTTTCTTTCAATAAGCGAGTTAATATTTAAGTGTGTCGAATCTTACAGTCTTACTTGCATCGATAGCAGTTGTAAATAAGTACAAGGTACATTTTAACAGCCTTATTAGATTTCTTCTGAGTTCGTTCAACAATTCACTGGTAAATACACATCTGTTACAACTTACAAAATAAAAGAAACCTGACAAAGCTTATTTTGTCAATCTGCTTTTTTGCACAGTTTATATTTCATATCTAATATGTTAAAAATGTAAGATAGTGATGCATCAAGCTGGGATAGATCATTTCGAAAACACATTGCTCTTCATTCTCTCAATGAACGGAAGAACTTTTATTAATCACCCGAATTGATTCCAACTGACATGATATTTGCATCAGATTCTAAATTGATATGTTATAATATGTTTGTTATAACACACCTGCAAAAGCAAGACATAAAACTGAGGCATTGATTGTTCTGGTGTATCTGTGACCATAGGTGCAGTTGGTTGAATAAATCTACTATTAAACTGTGTGCTGCTGTAGATTGATTCAGTATATAATTAAATCAGCTCCTCATATTCTCACAACATGTTCAGGAGAAGGGGTAATAAAAAAAAAAAGCCCACTATCCCAACATCAACTATTTACTTCTGTGCACAAATGATCAGCGAATTAATTACTAAGGACTGAACCTGATGACCAAGAAATTCCTTTAACACCTGCATTTGGTGCTGGAAACACTAGAACAGGAGTGAAACACACACACACACACACACACACACACACACACACACACACACACACACACACACACACACACACACACACACACACACACACACACGATTGTGAACTTAAACCTGAAAAAGCAAGAGTCTCGGTCAGACCCATTTCCTGTTGTGTTGTTTTCTGTGAGGTTGGTTTTTTTTTTTAACAAAACACAAATGAGCTGAAAAATGCACACTGAAGAAAAGCCCGGATCTCGAAGAAAGTCCCACCTTCCTCCCAAATCTTCCTCTACACACAGGGGTTTTACCCTCGCTATTAACTTCTTTTCAGAGTAAAATGCTGACTGATTTATTTACTGTGGGATTTCACAGCTGTTTCTCTTGTTGCTGTGTACATCCTAGCAGACGCAAACACTACAGGGGCTCTTGGGGAAATATATGAGTCTGTTACAGACTGCACAACCAGACGGCTTCTCTACACCTGGGGATTTTAATAAGTATGACCCCTAATTATTCCTGCCTAAATTTCACTAGAATATCAAGTCTGCAAACAGAGCAAAAACAAATTGAACCAGGTATTCACCCAAAAATGTTTCCTCTGTATTGATTATATCTGAGTAAGAGGAAGTCTCTGAGTGGTTTAAAATCACTTATTTCATAAACCTGCACACAGACAAAGCACTCACCTAAGGTTACAGGTATTTGGTCTCAAGACGGGAAATCCATTTCATCTTATGAACATTTCATAGTGCTTTCAGCTTGTTTAAATGCTCCCCAGGGAGAAGAAAATTGTGGAGAAGCTTCTAGCCATCAAACAGGACTGGCAGTGTATGGACTGCATCAGCAGTGAATGCATAATAAATATAAAGTTTCCCCCAGACATTCTAACTGAGCTAGCCTGCAATGATGACCTGGTCACCTTAGATTCGTTCAGCGACCTGACCATCTGCACTCGTTCTGCAATAGCCCCCGCTGAAGAAAGACAATTTTTTCCCATGCATTACAAAGCCGATGCACATCAGGCAAACAACTCGATCTTTCTGAATATCCAACACTCAAATAAATGACTTTTCTTTCACTGCAGAAGCCCCAAGTACCACATTACCCCATGCATTGAACATCTTCTATTTCTACCCTGCAAGCAACCTACAGTAGCTCTTCCCATTACTTAGCCACTGTGAGTCCTGTTCAGTTGCTTTCCTACATGATCATTACAGATAAAACTGGAAATGTAAATGCAAAACAGGATGGAGCTTTTGCCATAATTTCAGCACTGACTAAATCCACAACTGATGGAAATTTCATCAATTTCATCAGGCCCTGTTAGACTAACCGCACCGCGACACCCAACCGCTCCAGTCTATTGTATTTACATATAATTTGGGATGAGTGGCCTATAAATTCATACACTAATGTAGGCAGATAGTGAAGTGAAATCCAGATTTAAAGACTTAACTATATAAGGGGACATAGTTATTAGTGGATATACCTATAGGGACCTAAATATAAATAGTTGTCCCAGAGGTAATCAAAGTACTGTCTTATCCCCATCTGAAATAAACTTTGGACCAAAATGGATCTGAAAGATCAGGGCTGTGCATTCATTTATAACAAAAAAAACTGCACAAACACAAACAATTTGGCTTGAGCTCAACCAAAATGTAGCAACACACCAGCATTAATCAGCAAATTATGCTTGCATCAGCATGAAAAATGCAAGTGGTCTTATTTACAATGGCTATAAAAAGTATACACGCCCCTTGTTAAAATGGCAGGAGATTTTCAATCAAGATTAATTATGTATCAAAAATGACAGCATAAAAAAGTGAAAAGCAAATCAGAAACATTTTAGGGAATATTTCAAAATAAAAGTATAGTTTGTTGTAGCTTATAGTAGCCCGTAGAACATTTTTAAATTCCCTTATTTTTGTTGTATTAGTCTCTATATACCTTGATTTGTACAGTACTTGCAACGTTTAACGTTAATGTTAATGTGTACTTAAATGTTTAAATTTTAGATACAGTACAAAAATATTTACCAATAAAGATTCCTACTTAATTCCTCTTAACTTTCCAGGCACTGTAACTCCAGTAGAAGAATGTTAATGTACTATTCTCCATTTATGTAATACCTGAGGTAATCAGATTTTAATCGATTAACAAGTGAATTGCTTGTATTAATGCAAATTCATTCAAATGGATAAAAAGCTCACCTTATATCCATCGAAGACGAAGGCCTGATCATCTGTTCCCAGTTCCACATCAGGCCGCACGCCTGGCCGAGCCCAACCGACCCTCATATCTCCTCCGGTCACTATCTCAAACTCAAAATACCACTTCCCTGTTTTCACTGCATATGTCCTCTCCAAACGGAAAAAACGAATCTTATCGATGCTTAGTCTCTCCACCACACAACCTGCAAGCAGGGATAGAGTGCAAGAGACATTAGGAAACGCTGCACTGTCATGACCGACAAATATAAAAGTGTTTGCTTTGATAGTGTTTGGCTAAGCTGCTAGTTAGTTAACTACAATAAATGTCAAAGATTACTGTACATGACTGTTTGTATAACGCAAAATAATTGCAACAATTTAGTAAAGCTCAAAATTATTAAAAAAAAATTGTTTACTTAAATTCACATTTATACAATAATGCCTTGGTGTCTCTATCAATAAATGCATCAATACTAGTTTGCTAGGTCAAAAACAAAGGACACTATAAGCCTAAAACTTTGTTGGAAAGAAATATAGCAAATTTATAATAAATATACTGTAATGTACATAGACAAAGAGGGGAAAAAGAAGCACTTGTTTAAGTATTTTAGGAAGATGTATGTCTTCAGCTTTATTTAATATTTCATGTTGAACTACATAGCTAGTATAATTTTATTTGATGTAAGGTATCTGATGGTCTTAGAGCAGTTTGAAATTGATTCCAGAACAGTTTCTTTATTAAATTGCAAAATTCATATTGACTAGGTCAGAATATACCTAATCTCTCTCCAGTGGAGTCTAAATGATACTGTTCTAAGAATCTAACCTCTCTGAGCAACAGGAGATTATCCGAGGAACACTGGGTGTGATGGAAGACTACGAGATATTATGAAGAGCAGGTACGTTAATTAAATTCAATTCAATTCAATTAAAATTGATTTGTATAGCGCTTTTAACAATTGACAAAGTCTCTAAGCAGATTTACAGAACATAAACATAAAACAAAAGGTTGATATAAAGAATAATATAAAGATTAATATAATACAAAAAAAAATCAAGATTAATATTAGATATATTTAAATATATTTGGGAAGTCATGGCCTAATGGTTAGAGAGTCTGACTCCTAACCCTAAGGTTGAGGGTTCGAGTCTCGGGCATAAATGGCTTCCCACTGCTCTGGGTGTGTGTTCACTTTGGATGGGTTTGGAAGTGTGTGTGCACTTTGGATGGGTTAAACGCAGAGAACAAATTCTGACTATGGGTCACCATACTTAGCCGTACGTCACTTTTTCACTTTAAATGTGTTTGTATTTATCCCCAATGCGCAAGTCTGAGGTGACTCAGGCGGCAGTGGCAAGAAAAAACTATAATTCCAATCCGATTGCTTCTCTTTTTCTACCCTTCCTGAGGCAACTACAGATGTGCCAGCTCCAACTGTGTTCCGCTTCATGAAGATTTCAGACATTCAAAGAGGTGATGCCAACTACATGGTCTTTGAGGACAACAACCTCCTAATCAATACACAAAGTTCGGACTGTATATGACTGTAGAAAAGACATTATTCGAAATAACACCATCTGTAATTCACACACTCCTGTGTTTATTATATACAGATACTGCACACACATTATTAACAACAAAAGACCGAAACTATACCTAGTTATGGAAAACAAACAGCTGAATCTGTAATGCATGCTTTTATTTACTTGAGCCTGCTAGTATCTAGAAAAATGCTGAGTAGCCTCAATTGCTTGGCCAATTGAGCTGACCAATCAGGCTGTAACTCATGAGACAAATAAAACACATTGCACTCTCCACCTCTTGATTTTCATCCTCTAATGCCAAAGTTAAACCACATGACCTCATCCTTTATGCAGTGTTATTAATGAAAACATTATTGTTATTACAAGTTATTGTCAGCATTGCTGTAAAATGCATCATCATTTGCAAGCATTAATTACTAATAGGTATTTATGGAGCGGAAAAATACCAGCAAGCTTACGGTATATCTGCATATGACATTCTTGCTGTTTTAAATAACACACTGCTGATTAAACTTCCCTAAGGCACTCACCCCCCTCCTGGTCAGGAGGCTCGATGTTATAGCCGTAGCCAATTAGTGTACGGATGGCTTCACGCAGGCTGTCACGGTTCGACTTCTTGGTGCGCTCATCAAGCAATGCATATGGCACAAGACGGGGATTGCGCTTACTTTTCAAATCCTAAACAGAGATAGAAAGGAGCGGGTTATGCAGTGTTATTAAGCTACCCTGCTCATTCTATACAGCTGTGTTAAAACCTCCCTAAAATGGTTTCAGCTTATTGAAAAATGAATTATTATTATGTCTTAACATTGTGCTATCATGCTGTTTTTTTTGAAGAAAAAAAAAAACACTTATAGATGAGACATACTGTACAATTATGGCAAATAGTTTGTCTTGCTTGTGCTGTTGGTGAAATAGTTAATTAATTCAATTAAAGTAGTTGGCCTTAATCTTCTGGATTACTGTATTATACAAATGTACAGTATGTAGTCCATAAATGTCATCAACGGAAATCACCAAATCAGAACAATAACCTTTATTACCTGCTGTATGCCATAGGTCCAGCCCTGTTTAACCCGATCTTTGGCCCAAACGTTGTGTGCATTCTCAGCCAACTTGTCAACAAGCAGCTCTTGTGCAGGGCTCAGTTTCACTTCTGAAAGCTCCAGTGGCATGGGCTTGTAGCCATTAGACATCATGTAGCTTTGAGAAAGCATAGCAAAGGTTGTGACATTCAGTGCGTTATTCTCTAATAACCTTATTATTAGCTTTATAATTTATATTAATATTATATTAATAACTCAATTTTTAGCATTCTAATATCGGGGTCTGATTTTAGTCTAAATACATACTGTAGATGCTCTGCAATAAACAAAGTGTACATAAGTACACAGGTCTCAAATGCTTTTTGTGAAATTAATACAGAGTGTATAATTAGTTCTTAGAATCTAACTAGATTATGAATCACATTAGTCCTTTGAATGAATGCATTTTGTTGTTGTTCTTTATTATCCACTAGCAAGTTATCGCTCACCACTGACTGCTGCGACAGACTTACTTCTTTGGGAGTTTCACTTTTTTCAGCTCCTCCTCAGCGTTGACATTGAACTGAACCACATGGCAGCCAAGAGCCAAAAGAGTCCTAAAAACACATCATCCAGAGCTGCTGAGATATTGCGCTCACATTGCTATATTCCAGGGTGGTTCTCAACATAGGGTTTACTTGATTCACAAATGGGGTCATGAGAGAAACTTACAGTGCGGTCTTTTATTATATTATTTTATTGTACTAATAAATAATAGAAATAGGAATATGGATTATGTAAGAAAATCTTCAGAAATGTCACATTCAAACAAGTCAAATTTAACTTTATGGTATTTATGTTATTGCATGATGTTCCTGCTGATGTGTCTCAAAATCGTATATGTCTGTAGGAATCTTGAGTGTTATTAAGCATCAACAATAATCCGTTTTCCTATTTTTTTTAAAAAAAATCTCCCATGACCATGCCTGAAAGTTAAATAAAATTACTAAACATTTTACAGTATAGAGACCTTATAGACAGGGTGTCTGTCATCTATAGAGGATGTGGCTTTTTACTCCTCAAGATAAAGATTCACAGACGAGTGTGTGAACGATGGCACTTGCATTGCTGCTGCTTCTTCAAAATCATATGACGGGTATCAACCAGATCCCTTGGCGTTACTGGGTTGTCTCAAACCACCCCAGTGTGGATTAATTTTCTATAACAACACATTTCTCACTACACTGATAAATCAGCAATGGTATTATTTTGGTGTGTTTTTAGCTGCATCTCACATATTTAAAGCAGGTTGACATGTAATCATTGTCGAATGGCATTTAAATACAGTACATTAGTCCACACCCACAGAGGTCTTACTTTAACGTCTCTGTTGACATCTGCAGGTTGTAATTCCTCTCTGTTTCAGGCAGCTTTGAGAAATCCACCAGGCAGGGGTGCTGCCTTTTATTATCATCCCTTATCTGAGGAAGGACAGCACATAAATCATTACGGCACATTGGATCAACAGCAAGAAAAAAGACGCAAGTGGCAAAAAGCAAAACAATTGCATTATGTCGGCCGTAGTAACCCTGAAACTGACTGTTGATTGCTATAAAAGAGAGAGAAGAAAAGTATAATGAACAGTATTCAAAAACACACATAGATTTAGGAAGAAGGAATGGAATTTTATGTAATGTATAGGAATCATGGTCTGGAATAGTAATGCCCTGGTTTACTAAAATTTTGTGTGTGTAAAAAAAAACACATCATGCAAAAAGCTTAGTTATCAGTATTTATAGAGGACTGATAGAGAATTATGCATATAACATATTTGAAAATAGCACATACTGAAATTGCTTATTATCCAGAATACAATTTACTGCCACCTGAAAGTCACTTTGGTAATAATAATTGCTTACCCTATGGGTAGTTATTACATTTATGCATGCCCATTTCTGGTTTTTAATGTCAAAGTAAATCGATTGCGTTATTAATTGATGTTTTAATGTTAACACAGTAAATTTGGTTTTATATTACAGTTTTTCCCAGTTGTGTACACACATTTGCTGAGACTTTGGCCCATGGTCCCAAAACGCAAAACACAAAACAAAAAATGAACAACGTGACAAACCTCTAGCAAAATCAAAGACTGCGTTCAAACTGGTTTAACTTTTTATAAAATTGTTTTTTGCAACAAATTGTCAAACCCACGCATTCATGCATGCGGGCATTCCTCGACTGTCTGACTCTGATGAAACCAATCATCTATGACCGACACATCAGATGTTTTCCCAGACCAGTAGGCCAAGGGAGGTTGATAACCCAGCATGCATTGGAAAGGCACGTGTAAGAATAAATCAATGAGTTTTAGGCATACTCAGCCCACTAGAGGAATTTGCTCCATGAGTGCTGTTCCTGACTATAATACATTCACAGTCAATGCTGATGTTATCTCCAAACTGTTCACAAAAGACCCTACAGGTACAGGTAAACTGAATTCCCCGGTCTGAGACAATGTTCTCGGGTAGGCCGTACTGTAGATGTGAAATGCATTGTGAAAATTAGATTTTGTTATCTCCATGGCTGTGGGAAATTTCATCTTTTTTATTTTTGGAGGCAATCTTACGATGCTGCCTTGATAGAAAGTAGTTTCCTGTTCTCTATATTTAATAGTTAGTTTCAGCAGGGGTCAGTTTATGATTTAAAAAAGGCACAAGGAAAGAGTTTACCAGAATCTCCATAATGCTGTGATAGCACAGCTCTGACACCACAGTTGGATCCATCAGACCTCTAACAAGAATGGGATATTGCGATCAGGGTGGTGGAGGATGGGTGCTGTGGTAAAGCAGAATTTGAGGTGTTCAAAGACCCTTTGGGCTTCCCAAATAGTAGTGGCATATGGAGGGAAGCCACACTGCTATAGTTCTGGGATGCACTTATTTCCAGGGATTTCAGAACAGCGTAACAGATATTGCGTCATTGGGCAAGAGTGGCTTATTTGATAATCTAACCCTAACCCTAACCGTAGTTTTTGGTTGTTTATTTGTTTTCTAGTATAGCTTAACTGTAAGATAATAAAGCATAATAGATATAAAATATAAAATCTACCTGTTTTGTCCTTGATTATCCATCGTAGGTACAGTATGCTCTTTATTTTGAAAAAGGGCGTTTTTCCAAGACCTCCAGAAACACGTCCACTTTACGTCGTGGTAAAGAAACCCCTGGAATTTAGTGAATGCCCTATAGTTCTGGATTAAACAACGGTAAAATTTGGCATGGCCTAGAACTCTCAGCAACTTTTTAATGCTTGTGGAAGGAGGTAAGGGTAGCGGACGGAATTGTAATGGAATTAAGTCCTCTATAGTTAAGTTAAAGGCCGTAGACCACAAAAAAAATTTTCCAAGGAAAAACATTCCGTCAGCTGTGGATGTGGAAGGACGGATGAACACTGCTGCTAGTGCCTCCTCAATGTACTGCTTCATGGCCTGTGTTTTAGTCATGAAAGAGAGGGTAAATAATTATTTTATGAGGTGAAGTCTCGGAAAGCCAGACAATAGCACAGTTTTGTGGCACGTTCATGTTCCAAGTTTAGTGTGCAAACATTTGGGAAAAACTGTTCAGTGCAAATATCTGCCTCGTTATTTGCATATACCTTAACAACCTGAACAATTAGAACATAATTCTTCATTTCAGTATTTTTTTTTTTTAAACTGTACATGCAAATTAGTGCTCCTTAAGTGGCATCTTAGTAAACCAGGGCCTATGTGTGTATGCAGAGAATGGATGAATAGTCCTTTATAAACAAGCATGTGACTACTACTAATTAATGGGAAATTACTCAGTAAGAATGACAGGAGTAGTTCACCATTAACTATGCAGTAATTACATCTTACACAAGCAGTATTTAGATTTTCTCCTGCAGAACTACTATTCAAAATATTTCAACTCAATTCAATTAATTTGTATAGTGCTTTTAACAATTCACATTGTCCCAAAGCAGCTTTGCAGAAGTGTAGAAACAGAATTTATATATATATATATATATATATATATATATATATATATATATATATATATATATATATATATATATATATATAATAAATACTTTTATACTATTATATATAAATACTATATATTTCTTTGATTCTAACATCAATCCCTACCCTTAATGAGCAAGACAAAGGCGACAGTGGCAAGGATAAACTACCTGGGGAAGAAACCTTGAGAGGAACCAGGCTCAGAAGGGAATACATCCTTATTTTGCATGACAGTAAATAATGTAAATGTAAATAATGCCCTTTCTACAACAGTTTATAATCAGCGCAATCAGCAAGTTCACTATAGACCCAACACTAATTCCTTCCTGCCAAAGTCTTTGAATGATTGCTGATAAAGACCAGACCATACAGCTGACCTGACACAACATTGGTTCAAAGTAGGCATGACAGTCTCCGGGCGGCTCCATCCACAACAATCCCATGAGTCACTAGCAGACCATGCAGATAAATCCCTGGCAGGGTGAACACCGGGACTCCAACCAGGGGTAAAACGTCAGGATTGATGAAAAAGGTCCGGAAGAAGAGGCGATCAGAATGGGAACTTAGTTAACTGTATTACTTTCCCAATAGACACAATAGTCTCACCTTCCTCTTTTACTACTTTACACATTGCTAATTACATAAAAGTTCCTTTATTTCATAGTACAGGATAATCTGGAACAGTGTCATAAAGTGAAACATGCATATGTGCATGCACACACACACACACACACACACACACACACACACACACACACACACACACACACTTTCCAGGATCTTTCCAATGTTTGCCAGCTTCTAGCAGGCATACCTTGTGATTCCCTCGGTGTGGTGTCCCAAGTTAGGCCATTGGCAAAGTAAAGACGAAGGTATCTAAAGTTTCCGAGTCTTTCCATGGCACCTATTTGGATTTGTGATAGTATGTGTACTTGTATACAGACCTCTCTCATTTTGCTAATGTTATAAGAAAGGCTCTTGTTGTGCCACCACTGTGTGGCAATGGATGTCAGTCAACTGCAGTGGGGTATGTGGCAGCAGAGCCAGGCACAAGGTGTAAATGAAGGGTAGGGTCGCTAAGAAGAGCTTTGTCATGTGAACTTTGCCATGCAAGTTACTAATGCCAAGCATTCTTACTGAGCAATTAATTAGTGGTTATTAATTAGTGGTTACTTTTACAAAACTATTTGATTTATTTGTAGTCCTGTTTTGTAGTCTTTTCAGCAAACAGAGCATCACTGCTGGACACAGAGGAATATCTGCATGTCTAGGGAAATATAAGTAAGCTCCCATGATACCTTGATAATGTAAAGCCATCATCAATTGTGCCAGATGCAATTACATTTTGATCTCAGTTCTCCAGCCAATGCTACATCACCCCAAAGTTAACAAGGTCTCATTAAAAACAGATAGAAATTCTTGCCCACAACAGCTGGACCTCAATGATGGCAGATTAATAAGTGAAGAGCTCGACCTGACATAACGGTCGCTCTTGGCCCCAATTGAGAACTCTATTAAAATAATATAAGGAACAGAAAAAACTGGCCTGAGTACAAAAAGAGACTCAGATGTTCAGGGCTTAGGAGAAGGAAATCAAGGAGAATGTACATAAAAATATGATCAATATAAGACAACACATTAATCATATTTGTAGTACGAATATACAAGCGCTGCGTTTTTGAAGATGAATTTGTCTTAAAGGGCCCACTTTGGACTTACAGCCATTTATAGTTAAAATAAAGAAGAGAGGATTACTGATGGTCATTAAAAATCCTCTTAATGATGGTCTGACTTTACCGACAGAAATGAATCAGTCTAAACTGAATTAATATTTACACTAAATTCTAAATGGGTACTGGAAAATGCTGAAAGTCCTGAAATGGTGATATGGCAAGGGTAATACCTGCAGCAAGTGTGTGCTGTTACCCATTCAGCCCTTTAATCTGAGTAAATCAATCATAATTTAAAGTAATATCAATCATACCCAAAATGGGAGAAATGGCCGAACTGAGCAATCTGAGACATATGGAAATTAGTATGGAGTAGATGGTTTCAATTGCACAATGAACCAAAATCGTTTTCACTTACCCTCTGTTTAATTTGATCAGCAAATTATAAAAGAGAAAGCAAAGTGAAGCACTGAACAAGCTTTGGCTAATATAAAATTTCAGAGGAAGAATCTGTTTGAATTCTAAAAGGTTTCAGTGGTATGCTTTTGAAATATTGGTGTGGATGAAATTGAGTGTATTGTAAAGTGTCTTCTCAGAACTAAAATGTATGGTTGTGGCTTAAAATGGTATGAACTATGTGCTATTAGGACTGTTGATTTATTTATTTATTTATTTTGTAGTTGTACCTTGCCATAAGTCCAGCCCAGTTCAATCTTGTTAATGGCCCATAGTTCATGGATGTTCTCAGCCAGCCTGTCACGTACTTTTTCCAGGTGAGGCGGCATGACAATCTGTGACATAAAAAAGGGGTTTACAATGAGCCATTTGTTCATTTCATTATTTCTCACTATTATTAAAATAAGAGACGGTTTATTGGTTGGATTTTGGTCCCTTTGTTAAAGGTGGGGTCTCCATTGTTTAAGAAATGCTTCAGAAAACTGTGTTGGGCCACCAAACAAAACAAAAACAAACAAACGTGTAGCAAATGAGCAGAGAGGGGCGTGTCTTGTCAATATGGGCGGAGAGAGTGTTCAGTGCGCATGTGTGACATTAGCAGAAAGCGGTTTTAACATTGACAATGGAGGATAAAAACAAAGAAAGAAAGCAAAGGAAGGCTTACGATAAGACAAGAAGCAGGACCCCTGATAATATAGGATCAGCTTTCCAGCGCTGGAGAGAACTGAACGTCTTCCGCGTGAAACGGAGATAAACCTTACATGGTACAACACACAATACTACAAAAACATCTGTATTACCATAGTATTACTCATTGAGTTCATTTATTGATAAAAATATACCCTCGGTCAGCTGCCCCAACGGGTTCTGCCATAACACTTGTCTGGGTTATACTTGGGTTATACTTGTCTGGTGTATGTGTGTGTGTGTGTGTGTGTGTGTGTGTGCCAAATGTCAACATTGGCTTTCAAACAACGGAGACCCCACCTTTAATAAGTTATTTTGTTTTGTTGCACATGCTATGTTTTTTTAGTTAAATAAAATAAAAAAAATATTAAAATACTTGAGCGATATCTGTGAAGATATGTAAACTCTTTGTGTGTCCTTATACACTAAGTGGTATTTAATAGGAACACTTGAACACCTGCTCAATCATGCAGTTATCCAATCCACCTAAGCACAGTGCTTAAAATCCTACAGTTACAGGTAAAAGAGCTTCAGTTAATGTTCACATCAAACATTAAAATGAAAATAAATAAATAAATAAATAAAATTAAATAATAATAATAATAATAATAATAATAATAATAATAATAATAATAATAATAATAATAATAATAATAATAATAATAATAATAATAATAATAATAATAATAATAATAATAATGTCCTCATTGATTTTGACCATGGCAAGGTTATTGTTGCCAGACAGACTGGATTGAGTATTTCAAAAACTGCTGATCTCCTGGGTTTTCTTCTGAAAGAATCGCATGATAAACGAAAACATGAAGTGAGTAACAATTCTGCAGGTGCAAATGCCTTGAGGGAGGTCAGAGGAAAATGGCCAAACAGGTTCAAGCTGACAGGACGGCTACCATAAATGAAATAATGACTTTGTACAACCTTGGTGAGAGGAAAAAGTCAGATCTCAGAACATACAACAGCTAAAGACCACATGGGTGTCCAATCCTGTCAGCTAAAAACATGAATCTGAGGCGACATGGAGGTAGTTTATGATTAAATGGTTTAACAAAGATGAAAATTACGTAACTTATATGGTCAAAAGATCGCAATCCAAACATCTTAAGGAACAATAGTGTTCATCCTCACAATACAGTCGCAGACACATATGGCATAATCTGAAAGTATTTCACATAACGTTTGTTGATTTAATAATCAGGAAGATATTATTTTGGAGAAAATGCTTTTATAATATTAAGCATTTTTTTTATTGCAGGGGAATGATCAGTGCTGGTTTCAAACAAGAAGTTGCAACACAGGTATATTTCATAAATATAATAATATAAAGCAAAGAATAGAGCTAAAGAGATAAATTAATAAAATTTCAATATAAGTATTATATAATATTTACATTGTTTTTGTAAGCTTACCAGGGTCTTTATGGTCTTAGTAAAATTAGGCTCTGTTATAAACCAACTATACATCCATCCATCCATCCATCCATCCATCCATCCATCCATCCATCTTCTACCGCTTATCCGGGGCCGGGTCGCAGGGGCAGCAGACTAAGCAGGGATGCCCAGACTTCCCTCTCCGCCGAGACACTTCCTCCAGCCCTTACGGGGGAATAACGAGGTGTTCCCAGGCCAGCCAGGAGACATAGTCCCTCCAGCGTGTCCTAGGTCTTCCCCTGTGCCTCTTCCCAGTTGGACATGCCCGGAACACCTCCCCAGGCAGGCGTCCAGGAGGCAACCGAAACAGATGTCCGAGTCACCTCAACTGACTCCTCTCGATGTGGAGGAGCAGCGGCTCTACGCTGAGCTCCTCCCGAATGACCGAGCTCCTCACCCTATCTCTAAGAGAGCGCCTCATTTCGGCCGCCTGTATCCGGGATCTTGTCCTTTCGGTCATGACCCAAAGCTCATGACCATAGGTGAGGGTAGGAACGTAGATCGACTGGTAAATAGAGAGCTTCACCTTGTGGCTCAGCTCTTTCTTCACCACAACAGACCGGTATATCGACCGCATCACTGCAGAAGATACACTGATCCGCCTGTTGATCTTTCGCGCCATCCTTCCCTCACTCGTGAACAAGACCCCAAGATACTTAAACTCTTCCACTTGAGGCAGGAGCTCTCTGCCAACCTGAAGGGGACAAGCCACCCTTTTCCGGCTGAGAACCATGGCCACGGACTTGGAGGTGCTGATTCTCATCCCCGCTGCTTCACACTCGGCTGCAAACTGTCCCAGTGCAGAATGAAGGTCCTGATTTGAGGAAGCCAACAGGACAGAGCCAAAAAGCAGAGATGAAATCCTGTGGTTCCCAAAACGGACTCCCTCCGGCCCCCGACTGTGCCTAGAAATCCTGTCCATATAAATAATGAACAAGACCGGTGACAAAGCGCAGCCCTGTCGGAGTCCAACATGCACTGGGAACAAGTCTGACTTACTGCCGGCTATGCGAACCAAACTCCTGCTCCAGTCATATAAGGACAGCCCTTAGCAGAAAGCCCCGGACCCCATACTCCCAGACCACAGGTCACCACGAGGGACACAGTCGAATGCCCTCTCCAAATCCACAAAGCACATGTGGACAGGTTGGGCAAACTCCCATGCACCCTCCAACAACCTGGCGAGGGTATAGAGATGGTCCAGTGTTCCACGACCAGGACGAAACCCGCATTGTTCCTCCTGAATCCGAGGTTCAACTATCGGCCGAATTCTCCTCTCCAGTACCCTGGCATAGACTTTTCCGGGGAGGCTGAGGAGTGTGATCCCCCTGTAGTTGGAACACACCCTCCGGTCTCCATTCTATAAACAGAGGGACCACCACCCCAGTCTGCCAGTCCAGAAGCATGACATCCCATCCAGAGACTTGAGGTACTCGGGGCGGATCTCATCCACCCCCGGTGCCTTGCCACTGAGAAGCTTCTCAACTACCTCAGTGACTTCAGCTTGCAGGATCGACGAGTCCACAACCGAGCCCTCGGCCTCTGCTTCCTCAGTGGAAGACATGTCGGTGGGGTTGAGGAGATCCTTGAAGTACTCCTTCCACTGTCTGAGAATGTGACATTCCATGTCCCTAGAGCCAGATTACGTGTCCGGGGATTGGGTTGCCGAGGCCCCTGCCTTCGACTGCCATCCAATCTACAATGCACCGACCCCTTACGGTTCCTCCTGCGGGTGGTGGGCCCACGGGAGTCCAGCCCTACATCGCTCCTTCGGGCTGAGCCCGGCCGGGCCCCGTGGGGAAAGACCCTGTTACCAGGCGCTCGCTTGCGAGCCCCAACCCCAGGCCTGGCTCCAGGGTGGGGCGCCGGTTGCGTCATACCGGGCGACGTCACGGACCTTGATTTTGAATTCTTCATACACCAATTAACTATTATTATAACCAAAGACCAGGCAATATTTTTCTTACAGTTAAATGTTTAGATTCATTGTCCCTGTGCAAACTGCAGACACCGAATCTCTGTTTTCCTTACATTAATGTGGAACCCGATGTGGTCTTGAGTGGAGTCAAACTCAATGTGTATGTGTCACTGTGTAACTAAAGAGACAGCAAACTTACCCGGTTATGTACCATTGCTCAAACTGTCAGCAGTTTTGTAAACTCTAATTACATTTACTCTTGCTCATGTTTAGTAATCGTTTTCTCCTGGACAGGGTTGTGGTTAGGGACGAATACACTAATTCCAATCAAAGTATGGAATGCCAACCCTTTTTTAAGCACCATGCACACACACACTTTATCACACATTTATTTACATCTAAGGGCAAAATAATAGTGTCCATACCTGAGTGGTGTCCACTGGTGTGGGTATAAAAGAAGCCTGGGACAGAAATTGTGTGGTGCCCAGCAAGTCTCTAACTCCATCCGCATCCCTTTTGTACTCCTTCACTGGTTCTACTCGCATCCTTTCTTTAGGAAGCAGTGCCTCATAGCAGGGAGCATAGCCTGATGGAGGAAGGAACTTGAATTCACCATGGCGACCACCTAAAAGGAAGCGCACCCTGCAGACATAAACAAGGAATGAGTGGGTGAAAAAGAACATAAAAATAAGCATGTCTCTGGACAAGTCCTCCTGCATGATAAAGAAGTCAGTCCAAGATGACATGCTGAATGTTGCTTTTGGGAGACCTGGGCCCGATTTTATAAAGAATAATCTCAGAGAGCTCCTAATTTATCTTAGAAATATCTAATTAGGTGTCTTAAGCACTATTTGGACGGGACTAGTTTTACGTGGGGACGTGGGGGTAAAGTAATTATTACCAGAGCTTCTCTGTGATTTTAGTCCCATCCGAATGTGCCATCTGGGTAATCATTACGGACAATGTCAGTAAAGATTACAGCGACTTTTACCTTCTGTAAAAAGGTCCGGAAAAATTACCTCAGGTAATACTAATCCCGTCTGAAAAGACCCGCTGTAAATATGTACGGTAAAGTTCTGTCATTTCCTGTTTAAAAGTAGTTTTTGGCGTGTTTTGCAAGCATGGAGGCACTTGAAACAGGAAGCAACGTCATACGCACATGACGACAAGGAGGTTACTTTGGTGCGTAAAGTGAGTTACCCCTCCCACTTCTGCTAGTTTTACTGAGATGTCTTGTCTCGTGCGAATTAGCCAATTAATATTTCAGACGTCCTGAGGTAAAATTGCATTACTCCACGTCCCCACGTAAAACTAATCCCGTCCGAATAGGGCTTTAGCTTAAGAGTGATTCAGGACAAATCTCATAGCAACACTGAACAAGGAAAATACAAAAACTCTTACCTGAGAGAGGAGGAGAGGCTGAACCTGTGGCTAGGTATGATGCATTATTTTGAATACTGTGATTGGTTGTTCAATAAAAGAATTTAGAAGCGCTTTTAAATTATGGTCTATTATAAGCCTTCACTTTTCTCTATGTTAAGATATCTGAGGTTATGTCCTGTAGGGATTACGTTCTTGACCGTTCATATATAATTAACTCGCTATCATTCTTAAATATTGTATGCAACACATTTCTTCGCCTCTTCACCTTTCGGCTATTTTCTCCTCTGCTAAACAAATTTTTAATTCTCTTAAAAGTCCTCCTTACTGCTCCTAACACTTTTTGACCATGAAAGCTCTTTTAAGGGTTAAGATGCTTTATGAATAACTTTTTTTTCTTCTAGAATTTTCTCTTTAATTTTAAGGGGAAACACCCACATTACTAAGAATTTTCTTACAGTATAATTACATAACTAGGTGCAACTCTTTGCACTAAGAATCTTAATGAATAACCTGCCTGCTTAAATCTATGTGCTTAAGAAAATAAAACAAACAAAAAGATTTTTTTTCATTTGTAAAATTAGTTTTTTTCTAAATTGAAGCACAGTGTAACATGTAACGAGTGAGAAATTTATTTGTTTAAATTTATATGTTAACAGTTTGGGTAAAAGGCGAGTGCTCTTAGTGCCAGTGTGCAATAGCACTGTGTAAGCAATGATATATTTATTCAAATAGAGACAGCCTTGCAAAATGAGCAGTGCATAACAAAATTAATCATCATCACAAAGTGTTTTTAACTGATCATGTATCAATGTTTTAGATCTGTCAACTTGCTAACACTCAGTAACCCCTCTCTCTAAACTTAACTGATAGCCTCCCCTTACTTTCCAGCGTTCTCTAAACACCCGGTAAGGCTTTTGAATGGAAAACCATTTGCATCTGGCCTCTTCAGACACACTTACAGTACCAACACAAAGCTTAATAAACAATAAAATCAATTAACATGATGTATACTTTTGTATGTACAGTATACAGTACTTGTTGTATGTACAGTATACAGTACTTGTTGTATGTACTGTATACTTTTGAAGAAACGAGTCCCTTCTCTGAATTCAAACCCCTATTAAACATTTTTGCACTTTAATCAAAACTCCAAAATAGCAGTTTAGAAAAGATTACTAGGGACTGGTTGAAAATGTTCACTATCAATTCTTTATAGTTCTCTTAAATGCAGAAGCTGTGTTCTTTTGCAATTTATTTGTTCTCTTTGAAAAATCTGTTCACTTTATCCATTTTTATTGTATATTGTTCTATTTATATTTATTTGTGTTTAAATGTTCATAGTTCTTTTTATTATTAAAAATATATATTAAACTTCTTATTATGAGAATTAAAATTGTTATTTTCAACCTGTTTTCGTAATGTAATTCAATACCGTGATACCACTGAATACAATGATAAAAGCTGAATGTGATTGCAAATGCCAGGATTATTAACATGCCCACCATGTACTCAATGTTAATTTTCTATTAATATTATTAACACTCAACATAAAGAAAGAAAATACACCTTAGAGAAAGAAAGAAAATACACCTCTAACATTTTACCAGCAAAAAGAATAAATGTAAGTGTGTGGGTGTGAATAAGGTTTGAAAGTAAGCTGTACTGCAAGAAGGCAATAAAGAAACATGGCAGTATGTTTTAAAGCAGCTGAGTAATAGAAGCAATGAGAAACAATTACACTGCAACAGCATGTCACAGCTTAAAACCTAATTCTGTCTGAAAGCGTATCGAACTGTGACACTTAAACCCAGTGTACTGTGCAAACATACAGTATATACACACATACTGTATAATATAAGGCCAAAAGTTTGTGGGCACCTGCCATCACTCCCATACGTGTTTTTTTCTCAGACTGTTGCCACAAAATTGGAAGCACATACTGTAGTGGTATTGGATGTCTTTGTACAGTATGTATGCTGTAGCATTACAATTATCCTTCACTGGAACTACAGTAAGAATCCCAAAGATATTCTAGCTGACATTACATTACATTTACATTTAATTACATTACAACTGGCGTTTGGCAGACGCCTTTATCCAGAGAGACTTACATTTTTTTCTCATTTTTATTTAGCAATTGAGGGTTAAGAGCCTTGCTCAGGGCCAAGCAGTGGCAGCTTAGTTCAACTGGGATTTCAACTCACAACCTTCCGATTGGTAACCCAGCTTAAGCACTAGGCTACCGCATTCCATGACAGTGCCACTGTGCACAAAGCAAAGTCCAGGAAAACGTGGTTTGCCAAATTTAAATTGGAAGAAACTGAGTGGTTTGCACAAAGCACTTCCTAACTGTAACTTCCATTTCCTCCTGGCCTGGAAGAAGTTTCCGTCATCACTAAGGCTCTTGTGGCTGATTGAGAGCAAATCCCCACATTCACATTACAAAATCATCTGGAAAGCCTTCCCAGAAGAGTGGAGGTTATTTTTTATTGCAAATAAAAGACTAAATCTGTAATGGAATATTCAATATGTATTTTTACACGTGATGCTCCACTAACTTTTGGCCGTATATGGTATAATCCCTCTTATTTGTACTATTACATACTTGACCCCAGCGGAGAAGCTGACAACAGGGAAGAAGAGACCGTCTGTGTTGAAGCTCTCAAACATGCCTTGTACAGGCTGCCCGTTGATTCTAAAGGAGATGCTTGGAGCCCCAAGATCCAAACAGCAGCTGACTACGTCATCTGAGGTAAGTATGTGCTGGTTTACTGAAGCTACTCTCCGTGGGATTCGACCTGCAGCACAAACATTGACACGCAAACATAAAGGACTGTCTGTGAACACAGCGGAGTCAGTTAGTGCCTTATGATTGTGATATCTGCTCTTTCTAATTTCAAATCAGAATTTTACACACTATTTTTCTTTAGCTCAGCAATCCATTTTACATCATTCGAATGAGCACTGCACTTGCAAGAGAGACATTTTAGAATAAACAGAGCCTCAACATTCATTCATTCATTCATTCACTCATTTTCTACCGCTTATCCGAACTTCTCGGGTCACGGGGAGCCTGTGACTCTCTCAGGCATCATCGGGCATCAAGGCAGGATACACCCTGGACGGAGTGCCAACCCATCACAGGGCACACACACACTCTCATTCACTCACACAATCACACACTACGGACTATTTTCCAGAGATGCCAATCAACCTACCATGCATGTCTTTGGACCGGGGGAGGAAACCGGAGTACCCGGAGGAAACCCCGAGGCACGGGGAGAACATGCAAACTCCACACATAAGGCGGAGGTGGGAATCGAACCCCCAACCCTGGAGGGTTAGGCAAACGTGCTAACCACTAAGCCACCTTGCCCCCCACTGCCTGAACAAATTACCCCAATTTATACATAAAGACAACCCAATTAGATCAAACATAACACAAAAACAGGTCTCAATCTATTTTAAAGCATATACCTGACCACAAGTGAAGTCCATCAAAGCCATAAGAATAGAGGTCATCTCCAACTCCGTTACCCCCCCAGCCCTCTCCACCCCCTGGGTAGGGGGCATAGCCTTTGGAGGAAGCCCACCCGACTCGCAGGTGAGAAGGTTCGCTGGTTACAAAGTGCTCTACCTGGTCTATCATCAGCTCAAAGTACCACTTCTTGTACTGAGCTGAACCTTCCCTCACTCCCAGAAAGATGTTAGGTCTCATGCTACAGTATCAATATAGAAAAGAAAACAGAACAGAACAGAACAGTTTGTTTGAATAAGCTTCATAAATGATGAAAATCTGTAAATTTGATGTTTACAGAGCCTGGGGAAAGTGCAACACTGTGAAAACAGATGTGTTTAAATCAACACTTAGAGTGTTAATTTAACACACCTTTGTGCCTAGTTGGCATTTTTAACACAACCAGCATGTAATTATTTTTAATGCAGACAATGTGATGAATTATGTATTCAAATTTAGCCTATTGGGAGAAATACTTTCACTCACCTGCTCGACACACATGACATGGAAAAATACAAAAAGTACCCTTGTTTTAGCACTGCCAAATTCTCTGCTCTGATTGTTCAATACAGCTGATTCATTCTCTATAACGTCAGGTACAATTCGAATGATAAGTTCATATAGTTTCTGGATAATCAAACACCAACTTCACCAAATATAAAGTAAAAAAAAAAATAGAAAAAATGAATGAATTCCATAATATTAGTGCACTAATTTTGATGTGTTATAATTACTATGGAAACATCTCATTCGTTATTAGGAATTATATGATGAAGCTTGACATTATTTAATAATCGATGTCGCTTTCTGTAAGGACACATTTCTATAATATTTATGGAAAAAAGTCTCAGCTATAAATAGTTTAAAATGATTAAAAATCATAAATTATTTAAAATGTAATCACTGAGAAATTTGTAGAAGAGGAAGGAAAAACTTGACAGGCTGTTGTTGGAAAATAATAGACTTCTGCCACGGACCATGCTGCTGTTTATTATTTTCCTATAACACCATGCCTATTCCTTATGCATCCTTATCCATGTGTTATTCGGCTGTGGACGTCCTTTGGCTCTTCTGCTCGACTGTGGATGACGCTTGTCCTCCACATGCCTCGTTGCCGTGTTCCTCACTCTCCCACATGTCTCGCCTCCGTGTTCCTCGCTCTCCCACATGTCTCGCCTCCATGTTCCTCGCTCTCCCACATGTCTCGCCTCTGTGTTCCTCGCTCTCCCACATGTCTCGCCTCCGTGTTCCTCGCTCTCCCACATGTCTCGCCTCTGTGTTCCTCGCTCTCCCACATGTCTCGCCTCCGTGTTCCTCGCTCTCCCACATGTTTCGCCTCCGTGTTCCTCGCTCTCCCACATGTTTCGCCTCTGTGTTCCTCGCTCTCCCACATGTTTCGCCTCTGTGTTCCTCGCTCAACCCACATGCCTCACTGACATGTTCCTCAACCCCCCCACATGCCTCACTGACATGTTCCTCAACCCCCCCACATGCCTCACTGACATGTTCCTCGACCCCCCCACATGCCTCACTGACATGTTCCTCGAACCCCCCCCCACACACACACATGCCTCACTGCCATGTTCCTCACTCCCCCCCACATGCCTTGCTGACGTGTTCCTAACTCTCCCCACGTGCCTCACCATGTTCCTTGCTCCCCCTTCAACCTTGCCTTGATCCTTCCTGATTCTAGCCGGGATCATTGCCCCTTTGGACTTTGCCATGTTATTTGTTTTGTCCTCATGTGTGTTTGCCCCACCTGATCCTTAATCCATTCCCACCTCTGCACACCTGTTTCCGGTGTCTCACTAACTGCTCTCTCTATATATACCTGCTGTCTTGTGCTTGTTGTTTGCTGAGTCCTTCTCGTGTCTCCTGTTTTCTGGTTTCTTATTTTAGTTGCCTAGTCTTTTCTTTAGTGTTTTCCACGTATCTGTCATTTTGTTGTTAAACTTGATTAAACCCCTTTTACATGTTTTCCCTGCATTTGGGTCTGATTCCGCTACGTGAAGGCACTTGTTTCCCTGACACCAATTCAATGTTACAATAAAGGCAAAATATGGAAGACAAATGGAAGACAAATGAGAAGGAAAATAATTTCTTTACACAAAAAAATATCAGGGCTACAAAATTTAGAAATGATTTGCTAATCAGTCAGAACACAGTTGTAAAGTTCTGAAAACACAAGTCCAGATTAATACTCATTCCAGTACCCAGGCTCTGAAAGAATCATAAATGTCATACAAACAAAACATTACATTTGGTAGACTCTGTTGTGTGTTCATTTGCATATTTGCAACACCACCTTTGAATAAAATGTATTATTTTATTTATTCTAAAGATACTTACTTCTTACTACACTAACTTACAAAGTGGGTGTACTCATTTAGGCTGAGTACTGTGTGTGATTACAAACGAATCTCATTTTATATACAATCAGTTGCATAACTTTGTGCTTTGACCACTACAGAAACCTTTTTGTCCTTACCTTTGGACATCATTGACAAGCCGTGTCTGGAGTAACAGGTCTCGTTTTGGGAGCAGGTGATCGCAGATGAGGTTCTGATTGGCTCTTACAGCTACTCCGTTACAAACGCAGAGTGAGCACAGAACATCTAGGATCTTATTACAAACATAAAGGGAAATTTAAACAGGGTGTCAGTAGCATCCTTACAAACCTGGTTCATCATTTTACATGCATTTGAGACATCTACATTCATTCATTCATTCATTCATTCATTCATTCATTCATTCATTCATTCATTCATTCATTTTCTACCGCTTATCCGAACTTCTCGGGTCACAGGGAGCCTGTGCCTATCTCAGGCGTCATTGGGATACACCCTGGACGGAGTGCCAACCCATCGCAGGGCACACACACACACACACACACTCATTCACTCACGCAATCACACACTACGGACAATTTTCTAGAGATGCCAATCAACCTACCATGCATGTCTTTGTACCGGGGGAGGAAACCAGAGTACCCAGAGGAAACCCCCGTGGCATAGGGAGAACATGCAAACTTCACACACACAAGGCGAACATGCTAACCACTAAGCCACCGTGCCCCCCGAGACATATACATTATTTGGTAAATTCCCACAATGTATTTTCAGCTTGATAGCCAGATAAGCTAAAACATTTTCTGAAATTTGAGTATTTTATAAATGATAAGAAGGGGGTGTTTAATATTTTACATGCAGAAATCCGTGTTAAATAAAAATTACTTTCTTTTCTCTTTCTCAGTAATGTTACCGGGATAAGATAGCCCTGGAATTGATATGAACAAGACATAACTGGTAATTAAGTAATAAATGATATATTCTACTGTATGTTGAACCCTGTTCAGATTCAAAGGAAAGCAATCACTCCTTATAACTCATATCTATTTTACAAACAACATCGTCATTACTAGTCGGTCTGTGATGTAAAAGGAAACAGCAGAAGCTAACCTTGTGGTTGCGTCCATGTTTGTATAGCAGTGAGATGATGGATTTGATATGTCCTCTCTGAATGATGTTAAGCGCCTCTGGGCTTTCAATTAAGATGCAGTGAAGGACCTCCAGGATCCCTGAAGCACAGATTCAGTCATTAAAGCTCCAGTGCATGGGGAATCAATAGAAAGACAGGACAGCACATAGGAAAATGTGTTTCAAAGAGAAGCAATACTGTAAATATTCCGATTAAATGAGTTTGATGTGCATGTGTGGGGATGAAGTTACAAATCGGCAAATCAGATCTGTCACACTGGCAAAATAACTGTTCATCGGTGACAATAATGAAAGTGTCTGTTCTACCTGAGGAGGACTCCAGTCTCTCTAGCTTGCTGACCAGCCAGTCCAGGTTTTGAGAGAATTGTGTGCAGTTATTTCTGTTTCCTCGGATCAAAGCGGCTAAAAATCGAAAGGCCGGATTTAACTTGTTAGCAAACAAATGCATACTCTTGAATATTAAGTGAAATCACACGTCCTCTCAAAATGTATTACATTCCTGGAAGACATATAGTATGTCTAATAGCTATTTTACAATTTTAATAGACATCACTATCTTTCCAAGGACATGCAAGTACACATTCAATCAGCTCGGCTTTTGTTTTTTTTGAGGGGTATTAATTAAAATATATTTCGTATACCGTCAATGACCTGAGCCTACTGATGCGGAAAATAGATCTGAAGCATACTGTACTGTCAGGGTCAAACATGACTAGCTCTGTCATGTTGCGAATGAAGGAAAAAAAAATAGAGGTGTAGCTGTGCATGTGTGTGTTTTGCATCCACATGCTGGGAGCTGATGACTGCAGCTGAGATGTGGCTAGCACACTAATTCTCCTTCTATGGCAAAGCATAACAACACAATCAAACACCATGTGAAGGACACAGATCTGAGGTCCAATCGAGCAGACAAGAAGCAAAAAAAAACCTGTAATAGACAACAGAAAATATCAGGGCAGAATTTGAACAAAAATGCACCACAATATTTCTAAAATGTCGACGGCAAAAGTGTCCGTTTGTCAGAATACAGTATATGGATTCAAACGCCTGTTTTATTTATCGCCTATCAAATATTTCTAGTTTGAATAAGCATTCATTTTGTCTCTATGTTCAGATATTTGCGGCTATATCTTGTAGGGATTACTGTACGTTCGTAACCGATCATATTAGAGATGCGCTAACATCTTTATGTTACAAATGTAATAAATATTATGGAAATGTAAATAAAAACATCTCCGACACAGCGTAGAAATGTCGTAGTGCCAAATGATCATTTCTGCTGCCGTGGCATTTCAACTCTGTTTCGGAGATCTTTGAATACCATTGCGATGGGAGTATATATGCTGTGTCGAAAAAGTTATGAACTAATCTGTAGCATTTTATTAACTCGCTGTCATTATTGCATTTTGTATACAACACGTTTCTTCTCCCTCTTCACCTTTTGGTCATTTTCTCCTCTGCTAAAGAAACTCTTCAGCTTCTTAAAAGTCTTCTGTCCTACAACTTTTAAAGACGTTAAGATGCTTTATCAATAACCTTTATCTTTATTAAGGATCGTCACTTTCATTTTATGGGGAAATGGCCACACTTCGAGGAATTCTCTTTACACTGGGAATTGTCATTAACATGGACCCTGGCTTTTTTGTGTAGGGTATTTTTTTTATTTTTATCTGTATCTGTATGATTTTATTTATTTTCCACTGCAAGCCAATATCTCAGCTAGATGAATGATTTTCATGCCATCAAACTACAACTTCACTTGTTATCTGCGAATCCTTTATTTCATATGAAACAATAGAAATGAAAAAAATACCTGATCGAAAATGAATGTCCTCTTAATAATTGAATAATTTTTTAAATAAGTTTTAATAAAAACACAAAAACAAAAACTTCTGATCCATCACCTAAAGACTAACTAAAACATAACTTACAAATTTTTATGTAGCTCGTTACATAATCTTAAAGCGCGCACATTATCTTAATAGTATCTTGTGTTTTTCATTTATTCATTCATTCATTTTCTACCGCTTATCCGAACTACCTCGGGTCACGGGGAGCCTGTGCCTATCTCAGGCGTCATCGGGCATCAAGGCAGGATACACCCTGGACGGCGTGCCAACCCATCACAGGTCACACACACACTCTCATTCACTCACACACTCACACACTACGGACAATTTTCCAGAGATGCCAATCAACCTACCATGCATGTCTTTGGACCGTTGGAGGAAACCGTTGGAGATTTTTCTTTTTTTTCTTTAGAATAGACAGCTGAGAAAACATCTGGGCTGAACAGGGTATGATATCATTAGACATCACAGTACCCAGAGTGGTAAAAAAAACTGTTCAGTATACTAATGTTGTAAAGCTGAACCAAAAAAAAAAAATGGAGGTATAAATAGAGGTAAAGCAAATAAGGAGAACCATCTTTGATTATTTTCCCTTAGATTTCAATAGTATAATTTCCAATAACTTTCAATGGTATTCAACCTTTCTCTATATTTTATAAATGATATTTCACTCAGAAGCCACATTCATGGCCATACCAGATCAAAACCCCACAAGAGTTGTTCAGTCTCCCAGCAGTAATAAAAAATAAAGTGGTCTGACTGCCATTTCTAATAAATCACCATTCAGCCACACAGCAGCTTCTATGTACTGGTGACCAGAAGAGATGCCTAAAACTTTAATAAACCAGAGAGACCACTCTGTATACACACACACACACACACACACACACACACACACACACACACACACACACACACACACACCTAAAAACACTACAAAACAAATGTACACAACACACATCAAAACAAACATACACATGATAAACACCCAAAAAAGTGCACACAATATATACACAGACCATAAACACCCCAAAACAAACACATGCACACACACACACACACACACACACACACACACACACACACACACAAACACCAAAAATAAATACAAAAATATAGACACGCCAAAGCAAACACACAGAACATAAGCACCCAAAAGAAAACACACGCACATACACACTCACACACACACACTCTGACATTAAATTGTCTTACCAAGGAGCTCATAGAGCAGGTTGAGAATGTCTTTCCAAGCTGCACCAGCTTCCTCTCCAACACATTCCCCAAAGTGTGCTGCACTGTTATAGACACTCAAACGATCGATGCAGTTAGACACCAATGTCAGCATCCCCTAGGACAGAAAAAGTTAAATAGAGACAAAGAAAGAGTAAGAGAGGTTAAGAAAGAAACCTCTGCTGTCACAGTGACCATATGTGTCCACTATTACCCTCAGTGCAGAAGCTTTAAGCTCTAGTCTTCTGGGAGATCACATACCATGGCACAAAATAAAACAGATCATTAGTGGGGTGTTGGTTTTGTACACAAAAATGTTTATATCAGCATTTTAATTTGGACCTGAAGTACATTGTCTCAAAATCAGGGATCTAATGTTTACAGATGACAACAACACAGTGCTGATATTTTATTATACTTTATAAAAGACCTGAGATGTTCAATGGAATGCCTTTAACTGTCATTTTAATTCATTCATTCATTTTCTACCACTTATCCGAACTTCTCGGGTCACGGGCATCATCTCAGGCGTCATCGAGCATCGAGGCAGGATACACCCTGGACGGAGTGCCAACCCATCGCAGGGCACACACTCATTCACTCACACACTCACACACTACGGACAATTTTCCAGAGATACCAATCAAACTACCATGCATGTCTTTGAACCGGGGGAGGAAACCGGAGTACCCGGAGGAAACCCCCAAGGCACGGGGAGAACATGCAAACTCCGCACACACACACACAAGGGAATCGAACCCCCAACCCTGGAGGTGTGACGCGAACGTGCTAACCACTAAGCTCCGCACACACCCACTACACCCACCCTCTTCTTTTACTACTATTCAGTATATTCCTGCTTTACCTAATAAAGTTCGGGAACTTCTCTTTGAAAGACTGACACGTGTGTTTCATTGAGACTTCCCCAAGCACTTGTGGAGAACAGAAAGCAGAGGAAGAGAGGCTGAATTCAGGGAATCTGCCCAGGTCACAGAGGATAGTGATCCTGCCCAAGTGGCAGATGAGAATTCCTTACAATTATAATTCCTCATATCACCTTCTCTAAAGGTCCCATCACAGAAATGCCTTTTATTTCTATCCTGAGCTGAGCAGATAGATCTGGAATTGCACATTGCAGAATAAAAGGTATTTTATATTTGATGGGTTCAATTTTAGGTCACACTCTGAAATACATCATAGCTTAGGAAAAATTGACAAATATATTGAGCTGCTCTTTTAAAAATTAGACCAGGGCAATTTCCATCAGCTAGACTGCGGTAATCTGCCTCTCAATTCAAATGTTGTTAAAAAAAAAAGGATGCACAAAATTACAAAGTAGGCTTGTCTAAGGAAGGAAACTGACCTCCTGTTTGAAGAGATTTTGACGGTTCTTGAGTGAGCGTAGTTTGATCTGCTTCTCTTCATGCTCCAGTTCAGCATCAGGGAGTTGAAAATATGTAATGAGGTCGTTTAGGGTCTGGAGAACCTCATCGACGGGAAGGACGACATCTGTTCGATTCTTTCCAGCCAGATTGTCCAGGTCTCTGAGAGTAAAGTGTATCAGGATATAAGATTTACTGTTCACAGTGTGATGAGACTGGGGTAAAAACGTAGGGGTCTAAAAATAGGTATGGCATTCATCAGTCATTTATGCATTAACATATAGCTTTTATTTTCAGTTGAGTATCTTTAATTCATTGATGCAGAGAATTGAACGTACAAGTGTTTTCACAGAACATGATCAGGAAGCAGCGATGCAAGAAAGGAGAAAAAAATGTTATGCATGAGAGACCTTCTGTACTGCAAGCTCTGATCTCTGAGACACACAAGCATCCTTTCTTTCTACTGGCAGTTGCTTGACAGTCAAATCCATTTGTGAGACTTTGGAGAAGACATATTTTCCCATGACTATGCTAGGTCAATCTCAATCAAGCTTAATCAATAAAAAAAAACAAAAAAAACAAAAACAAAACAGACCTTGATCTCATCCATCCATCCATCCATCCATTCATTTTCTAAAAATTATTTGCTCTGACTGTCTATCCATCTCATATAGTTTCCTGACTCACATCTCCTTCCCACACATACAGTATATTCAGGAGCTTAGCATCTTACAGGTGTCCTGTCCTCAGAAGCTAAGGATAGCCACTCCTCTCTCGCCACCTCATTTCTCCTTTCTATTATTAGCATTATGTAAAGAACACTATTGCTCTCTGTAGCATCCATTAACATGGAATTTTCCCCCCTTGTGAGCACTGCCCTGCATTCAGCTTCCCTTTCTGTCTTTGGTTATATGATATGTGTTCCCTGCAGGTTCTCTCCCTCACTCATTCTCTACCTTTTATCCGAACTACCTCGGGAGACGGGGAGCCTCAGGTGTCATCGGGCATCAAGGCAGGATACACCCTGGACAGAGTGCCAACCCATCACAAGGCACACACATTCACACATTCTCATTCACTCACACACTCACACACTACGAATAATTTTCCAGAGATGCCAATCAACCTACCGTGCATGTCTTTGGACCAGGGGAGGAAACCGGAGTACCCGGAGGAAACCCCCGAGCCACAGGGAGAACATGCAAACTCCACACACACAAGGCGGAGGTGGGAATCGAACCCCCAACCCTGGAGGTGTGAGGCGAACGTGCTAACCACTAAGCCACCGTTACCCCCTACCTCTGTAGCATCCATTAACATGGAATTTTTCCCCCTCGTGAGCACTGACCTGCATTCAGCTTCCCTTTCTGTCTTTGGGTATATGATATGTGTTCCCTGCAGGTTGTGCTTGTGATAAATAATTTCATTTTACTGCCTTATAATCAGCAACTAACATGTTGCAAATATTTTCCTCTGATGAGTCAATATTTTTGAAATATTTTAAATTTCACTCATCTAGCTGATGAGCACAGCATGTGGCTAATGTAACTAACAGCAGAAAGCAGCACTGAGTAACTCCTTCAACATGCCATGTGCTGATAATCACTGAACCCGCTAACTGAACCCGCTAACCGGTAAGCTAACCGGCTCTTTGTATTGGAGCGGGTTTTCCATCCACACACCTTGATTTCTCTACAGTTGGTTTGGATTGCCTGTAAATTTCAAGCTTTACTCAATGGTTAGCCAACAATAATCATCCTTCAGGACACCCGCGTCTTGTTATTGTTGCATCTAGAGCACAAATTGTGACCATTTACAGTATCAGATCGAGATGCAGCCCTAATGTTACATGCTCATAATGTCACCAGCCTAAGGGTAGCAGTCCACATTTTCACATTCAATTTATAAATGCATTAAGATGTTAATGATATTAACTCAACCCGTTTAACATCATAATATGTCCTCCCAATGAACTACATGGAGATAGATGGCATTTTCACAAAACGACAACCTTTTGCAGCTTACAATGTTAAATTGTTTTTTGGAATGTTTAGTATTTGTTTTTATTATTGTCATTATTATATTATAATTTCTGGATTTTTTTATTTTTTTACAAAACATCCCCACACCTGATGAAATGGCTGAAGAGTCTGGTGCTGTTGCGGATGATGCGTGCTGCACGCGATTCTTCGTGCTGACAGCGCTGAAGCGTGAAGCCGTCATCCATGTGTCCTTCTGCATGGAGACATGCCTGACAGAAAGCAGAGAGGACCTTATGAGCATGACTCATATTTTGGAAACCAATAACTGGTAAATCTAATATTGCATTTACGTAATTATGTCATTTTGTATTGACTGGTCATGCCATGACGTCAAACACTTAAGCATATAAAACATGGAAACAGTATAATAGCGTGGAATGATTATTTCTGCCAAATCACAACTGATGTAAAGAATACATATGTCACTCACCCGCCTCTTGAGAGGCCCCAGTCGTGTTGATTTTACATCCGGTGCCTGGTACGAGAGCCACAGGCTAGTGGCCATGTGCATGATGAAACAGAGCGAGTCCCCATACTTAATCTCAGGCACCCCCATGCCCTCAATATCTTTCTTTGGACTCCACTCCAGCTTCTCCTACAGAATGCCGCATCATAAAGATCAGAGATTCGTTCGTTCTTGGTTTAACAAAAGTCCAACATTTTTGATAATAAATGTATTTAAATTTAGCCACAACACACTAAGAAACTTAAATCTTTGCAAACTGAAAATCTTTACCAAATCTTTTGAGCTCTCAAAGATTCATTTATTAATTGCTGGGATTCCAAAATCTGCATTACAAGTCAAATAAAGCAGTATATTGAGCTAGAAAATGATTTTATTCAGTGTTTTATTTAGGTTTAGGTTTTATTCAGTGCTGGAAAACAATCAGTACATTTATATAATATTATTTAATCTATTAAAAACAACAGCTAAAAATCATTCAGAGTTTCCTGACAAACGGGTCAACAAACTGACACAAGAAATGGTAAGAATCCATTTAATCATGGAAAGCTGCGGGTGCTGAGCGAGCTGGGTATGAAGAAGCAATTTGCAAAGATGGACAGATTAAGCCAGTCAAGGAGAAGGGCTGACCTCCCTCTCTGAGCTGACTCATAATTACAAGAACCCCCACACAGCAGGCAAAGACTGAGACAGACAGATACACAGAGAGAGACATGGAGTTGCATATGAGAAGAGTCCAGAAGCTGATTCATAGCTATAATTACTGAGATGCTTTAATTTTTTTTTCCTTAGTGAAACAAAATGTTACGGTACACAGAAAAAACCCCCCAACAAACCACACATTCAGTTAAAACACCTACTGTTTGAAAACAAAACAATTGGGAAAGGGTTGTTCATGTATTCTCCATTTATTCTCAGCAACACTATTCTCCATAGATCTCTTTAAGCTTTTAGGAGCCCTTCTAATAAAGAGTCAGAGCAGATGGGGCAATTATTTTAAATGACTCTTTCTAATTAACATCTTAGACACATATCCTCAACATACTCAGTGATATATCAGTTTAAACCAATGCACAGGAGTTTGTACTGGGTTTTTATAATCATTTAAGTATTTTAGGCTTCCTAAAGCTTTCTGATCTCACATAATATTTATAGCATAGAAGCCAACATTTGCCTAAAATATCCTAGAATAACATGTTCAAATTCTCTAAAAGCTTCCAAGCAGCAGGGTTGATTTAGGATCAGTTATAATCCTACAAACAGAGTGCAATCATGTCTGCTGTCCTAACAGATGTAACGTCAGAGACCTTGGATGCTCGGAAGCAGAAGGCGGTGGAGGCTGTGTCTGATTTCTCCCGATCCTGCAGCACAAGGCCTTTGTCTTCAGTCAGGGCCAGATAATGACCTGTGGTGAGGTGGCGCAGGCGAAATGGCTGTCCCCAGCGGATATGACTGCCACACCAACTGCACACATACAGACACACATTTTACACAATTATATATATATATATATATGCAACAGAACTCTTCAGTACAGTGGTGGCCCTGACAAGAAGTGTTGTGAATGTATCAGCTGAGAATGAGATGAGGGAGAAAGAGTGTTTTAAAAGGCCACAGCAGGAATACTAACCATAGATTAACCATACACACTAGAGATATCACCAACACCATACCCTCAACAGTCACTTTTGTAGGAACAACTGTACAACTGCAGTACCAGGCATTAACCAATCATATAGTAGCAATGCATTGTATAAAATATGCAAATACAGGCCAAGAACTTTAGTCCATATTTACATCGAAATGAAGAAAAAGTGTGTTAGAAATTGCCTCAAAACTCTGGCTTCTTCTTCTTCTTCTTCTTCGTCTTATTATTATTATTATTATTATTATTATTATTATTATTATTATTATTATTATTATTCATTCATTAATTTTCTACCACTTTATCCAAACTTCTCGGGTGACGGGGATATTATTATTATTATTATTATTATTATTATTATTATTATTATTATTATTATTATTATTATTATTATTTTCTGACTTCTTTTTCTTTAGAAGTCCTTTGCAGAAATGGGAAAACCATCCATCTCATAACAAACCATCAATCATTCGGTCATAACTGAAGGAAGGAAAGTCTCCCTTGTGGAGTAACAAAAGTGTTCACGCTATTGTCAAAATATAACAAAAATGGATTGATTAAATAATTGCATGAATCAGCAGGCATGCAAGTGTTCCTATTAAAGTGGCTGTGAGCATATAGTGATTTTCATCTCATATATATTATTGTTGATTTTATGCATATGCCCATCCATTAGAAAGGAAAACATACAAAGATTTCAGGGTTGAGGGCAAGGGCAAGTATAGTTAGTGTGAAGTGGGAGATACACACCTGATCCGTAGAGGTTCCAATCTCCACAGAGATCTGGCCTTAGCCCCTACTTTGCCTGTTTCATAGTTAACTATTCTATAAAAACACAAAACATGATTACATCAATACCCTGTTTGTGGGTAAAAACCCCTTATTCTGCAGTTATAAGTAAGCCAGACCAAACCCATTACATAAATTCAACACGAAGGCTCGAAACCAGACAGTTTAAAATCTATCACAGGCTTATAATAAATGATCAAGACAGAATACCATGCTCCAAATCTTCTTCTCCATTTTGCCTTTTATTGTGACAGTTATGTAGACGTGATTAAATTTCAGCTGCCAGACGAAGACGGCTAAGTCACAGCTGACAAACAATATCTCATCTGGCATCTCTGACCTAAAAATAGGCACTGATGACTGGAGAGAAGATCAAATATAACTGTCCTTAAATAGCTTAGGGGAAGTTCTCAAGGTTCTGTCACCTTGGCCTTGACCCAGTTTAGCAGACCTGTATTCTCTATCTCTCCTACACACACACACACACACACACACACACACACACACACACACACACACACACACACACACACACACACACACTACAGATAGCCAGTTACTGCTTTTCAGTTGCTGCTGTTCAAGACCATCCACTCCACCCGTGACAATTCATGTCTTCAATGTTTAGTCTACATGCCTACGCTTTTTAGTCTACATAAATACATGGCTTTTTCACATTTAAACCAAATCATTACACTGTTTATAAAATGACAAAGTAGGAAGCTGGTACAACAAAATGATAAAAGAATGGAACATTACAGCTGATGATATATATTCTGTTTAATGAACTAAACTTGGAGCAATCATTTGTTCATGTTTTTTCCACCTCAAAACAAATTGTAAATTTATTGCGCTGCATGTTTTCTAAGCTTTATATAAACAATGAAACATATAAAAAATGTTTCAACTGTCAGCACACTTAGACTTCCTGTATTTATGACAAAATATGTAATAATGCACGACTATTTTAAATGTTGGTAAAGAAGTATTTGGTGAAACTGTTTCAATACTTTTGTCGTTTGGGAGATATTTACAACATACATCTGGCAACCCTAGTCACAGCACCTTGCCAAAGATGGCACTGTGATTTGGCAAAATTTCTTATTCCAAATGTCAGATTATGCCCACAGAAGAAAAGCAAATATCAAACAAAAGAATACAAATGATTTATTATTTTTTTTTGTTAGAATCCACATCTGTGAGCTAATGCACAACTAATTTTACTGATGATGCAGTCATTTAATTAGTTGTGGGATTTATTATTGAACAGGGCATTACTGGAAAGAAACTACAAAAAAACAAATGGTCTTTCTGCCAAAGAACAAATTGCTAACACAATGCTTACATATCCATTGTCATCCATAACACAGTCTAAATTCTTACCTCTGCTGTTCCTCACTCTGATCTGAGCCCGGGATCGTCAAAACCTCATCATGTCCATGAAACAAACGCATCACATGACCACCAAGGAGATATCCTATAGGAGAAAAAAGTTAACTACTGACCAGAGAAGGAACCCAAACTGGCAAGTCCAAATTTCCAGTAATTTTTGAAGAAAGTTTTCAGGATTTTTTAAGTACATTAGCATACACACACACTCTCATTCACTCACACACTACGGACAATTTTCCAGAGGTGCCAATCAACCTACCATGCATGTCTTTGGACCGGGGGAGGAAACCGGAGTACCCGGAGGAAATCCCCGAGGCACGGGAAGAACATGCAAACTCCACACACACAAGGCAGAGGCGGGAATCGAACCCCCAACCCTGGAGGTGTGAGGCGAACGTGCTAACCACTAAGCCACCGTGCCCCATGATAATATTCATAATAATAAATTCAATACATTCTCTATTTACTTTGACAGAAAGCAAGGTTACCTGCATGAGTTCCCAGTTTAAATCATACAACATGGGGGAAAGGGATTCGCTTTCAGCCAGCATTCAACAAGAACTGCCATATCTCTCATTTTATTCTATAGAAAAATACTGCTCTTTTGTCTTTTGACTGATAACTCGTACTACTCGTGTACTCTGGTGTTTAACTCTAGAACGTCTAGCCAAAATTCATAAAGTCTGGCAGCTATGGGAGTATAATCAGAGTAAATTTCACTGGCTATAATGCAAGTGGTGATTAACTCATTATATTGCGTAAGCCTAGTTTCACACAATACATAAATCTACATACAGTAATCAAGTGTTTTAGTAAAACAGAATGGGTATACTGCACCTTCCTCTACACTGCTGCCAGAACAGGTGGGATGGACATTCCACAGAGTCTGCATGAAAGATGCATCCACCTGGATGTTACCATTGGAGATGGATAGGTGCTAAACAGAGGAGAGTTACCATCAGTTACCATAGTAATCCAGAAACATTCTCTTAGACGCTTACAGCGGGACGTAAGTAGGACGACAGGAGAATTTTAAACATTAGCTCTGTCTTTATAGCGTTCTGGAAATCTGTGTCAATTGCAAAAAAAAAAGTTAAAAAATAAATGGTTAAATTTGCCTATAGTAAACCAATAAAAACCTCATATTAATGAGATAGAAATACAAGGGTGTACTGCGAAGGTTATTACAGAAGTAAAATATTATAATGCAGCTTAGCTGTTAATGTGCCTCCTCACACTCTCCAGACCATGACATACGGCCAAAAATACCCAGGGGTGGAAGTGCCAGTGCTTTGACAGACTACATTGCAGTGGAAATGGAGTAATGAAAAAATTCCTGTGACCTTGAGATGAGGTATATATAAACATGACTCACTAGATAGCGCTCAGATGATACACTGACAAGAATGAGGTCATCACCAATACGAACTTTCTCCCCCTCTGATCTCTGCTTAGAAGCAGGATGGATAGTCCACCAACAAGCTTCACCTGTATTGGGACACACACACACACACACACACACACACACACACACACACACACACACATACATGTTTGTCTTACTATCCATCTGAGGAACCTTCTTCTGACATAATTATCATTCATTCATTCATTCATTCATTTTCTACCGCTTATCCGGACTACCCCGGGTCACGGGGAGCCTGTGCCTATCTCAGGCATCATCGGGCATCAAGGCAGGATACACCCTGGACCGAGTGCCAACCGATCACAGGGCACACACACACTCTCATTCACTCACACACTACAGACAATTTTCCAGAGATGCCAATCAACCTACCATGCATGTCTCTGGACCGGGGGAGGAAATCGGAGTACCTGGAGGAAACCCCCGAGGCACGGGGAGAACATGCAAACTCCACACACTCAAGGCAGATACGGGAATCGAACCCCCAACCCTGGAGGTGTGAGGCAAACGTGCTAACCACTAAGCCACCGTGCCCCCACATAATTATCGATTTAGCTAAATAATGTAACAACTAAATCTAACCCAAACCTTACTCCTGGTGTCAGCATTTGTCTCTTTTTAGTGTAGCACACTGTGCAACCTCTTTATCTAAAGGACCTAAACATAGCAACCAAGTGCCAATCAGTAATACAGTAATGAACATGACTGACATCTCAGAATTAAACATAACGTCAGTCAAAGTGCTGGGATCAACGAAAGAAGTCAGTGGCCTAATCCGTAACACAAGGTGTCTCAAAAGTCTCCGCAAAAAGAAAAAAGTAACACTTTTTTTTAGCAAAATGTTTTAGATTTTTCTTTTAGAAAGCTTTTCAAGATTCCTTTGACCAAAGAAGAACAGATTGATGTACCAGGAAAAGATACAGCACAAAGGTCATTTACAAGATAAGCAAATGAGTGGAAAAGATGATGCTGTGTGTTTACAAAGAAATGTCAATCATGCAGAGGCGTTTTTGTAAATAAAGTTACATTTAGAAAATTATACAGTACAAGCGAAATCGCTCTATGAATAGAGACTTTTTGGACACCCTTTAGTTATAATAATAGCTAGCAAGCTGTCACTTCTACCATGACATGGCCAACACTACTAATCTACTAATTACAAGAGCAGGAATAACCGCTGCTTTTTTTTATTCATATATATTACTTTATTACTATATTACTTACTTTCATTTATCTTTTAATAGAACATTAATCTATGCATCACAAAATGTGGCTAATATGAACAAAGTGGAACAAAAGTGACAAATCTTGATTAAGCAAAAAATAAATTCTTGCCTGTCGAGTCCAACTGAAGACCAACATCGAAGGACAACTTATCTGTCAGGGACCTGGATGTCTTTAAACATGTCAGATACTGCAAGAAGAAGAAGACAGAGCATTTGTAGGCTGAAACAGTGATGGGGAAATAAAATGAACAACAAATTCTAACAAAAAAGTGTCATTTATAAAGCACATTTAAATCATTGCATGTTGAACAAAATAACAGTTATTACTACTGCTACACTTACTACTGTAGCGCTTAATTGTAGTTGCTTTATCGTTGTTATGTCATGGGGGTGGGATTTTAATTGTTGTTGTGTGTTTTACTGCCTCTTTTAATCTTAATGAGTTTTTTGCCTGGTGAAATAAAAGTTACTAAATAACTATGGACTAATAATTATAGATATTTACTAATCCGTTGCTATTCCTCAACGGAATTGACAATTATTAGTATGTTTTGTGACAGATCAGTTGGTGTTAGCGGGTGAAATGTAGGTTTAAAATAAACTGTGTATTGTTGTGTGATATGTTGTTGTTTTTGTAGTCACTATTTTTGAGACTAAATGTCTAGCCTGTGCTGCGCAACGTGAATTTTACCGATTAATATGACTCACTTTGGAAGAGAATAACTGAGGATCCTTACATACTTTCCCCATTATCAATACTTGCTGCTAAGTCTCAGGTGTATAACACAGCTAGCCAAAGGGCTGTCAAGTCTCACGCATTGAGAGTGACAGTGACTCGTTTCGGTCTTTTGTCACGCTCTCCCGCCACACATCGTTTTTCTCACACAGAAAAACTTTTTGACTATTTATCATATATTTAATAAGCTGCAGCGCCCAAAACATATCAGTCCACACCGCTGTCTCTATGGAACCGGGCAGGAATCAAGTGCGTCTCCCCTGGAGCTCTTAGTCGAGCCTGACACTTATCAGCTAATCAAAAAAAATAAATAACCCTACTGAATTGGTAAGATTTAAAAAATAATAAAAAAAAAAAACAGGTTCATTAGAGAGGGTATTTTCAATGGTCGGTTTGAACAGAACCTCAACACGAAACAGCTCGTCTCTGGACGAGACATTGTCCTCAATCATGACCCTAAAAATGTCTGGGTTTGAGCCGAACTGTTTTATATGAGAGCAACATTACAAATGATAAAGGAGTCCAAAGAGACAACAAACACTTACAATAAACAACACCAGTAATAATCTCTCTCTCTCTCTCTCTCTCTCTCTCTCTCTCTCTCTCTCACACACACACACACACACACACACACACACACACACACACACACACAAACACACACAAATTAATAAATGGAAATTACAAATTGTGACAATCATGTTAAATTGAAGGATATCTATGTGACTGAAACAATACTGTACATAGTGTTTAAACACACTCCCTTTCTGCTCAAACGACGCTTGTCCTGACTCAATCGTACACAATAGTATAAATTTAAACCAGAAATTACTGTGGGATTTATTTCTATTTTATTTATTTTTAAATGGATACTTAACTGGCTATAGTTGGTTATAGTATGTAGTATAAGTTAAAGAAATTTTAAGCATGCTTAAGTGGAAGATTTATAGTCATCTAAAGGAGGCACTCTGGGATTTGTTTCTATTTTTCCAAAATTATGTGATGATAGTTATATGATTTAACCATTCAAGATCAACAGGATGTGAATTCTGCCTACTCATCATGTACAGTATACTGTCTGTCCTTTGTTCACGATGTTTTTATTGTTCCAGTTTTTCTTTTATTTTAGCCTTTGTAGGTACAAGTCAGTAGGAAAGTCGACGGTTTTCAACTTATATTTAGACTATATAGTGTGCCGGCTGTCTTTGTGCACAATAAACTCTAGCTCCTTGACCATAACCTGACTCAGTCTCTTTATTCTTCGGTGTTCTTGCTTCTGGTGAAATGACAGTGTTTGTGAAAAAAAAAGAAAGATTTACACCAGTACACACAAATGAATCTTCCCAAATGCAGAAAGGGAATATAAAAAAAGATGCTTTTATCCCTCACCATTCCACTGAAAGAGTGCCGCAGGAGGATGGCGTGTCCATACAGTAGTGTTCTGTGTCCACCTCCATGTGCCGTCTGTACGGATCGAGAGGAGTGTTAGACATCACTTACTGTAGAATCACTTAAAACATTAAGACAGTGGTTCCAGTCCAGGAGACTTCTCTGTTTTCCATGATTATCACATTGACCTCTTATGAGATAACCTGGGATGTGTTTCTCCAAAAGCATTGCACAATGATTAGCATTAAATGCTAGAGCAAGCAGCATCTTCAACATTGCTCAATACCAGTTAAGATGATCTTAATCTTACAATGATTTTCGGGAAACTGGGTTCCGATGACGGGTTCTGATGTGGTAGAAAACAATGATGCATAGAACAGCCACAGCTTTATTGGGAAACAAAGCAATATGCACAGCAGGTTCTACATTCTCTCACATAAGAGACATAATCACTAGCTCTTATGTGCATTGAGCAAGCAACGCGTTTCTATGGACGCCTTCAAACAAAAAAGTGGGAAAAAATTTGCATGATGACAAATATCTAGTGCAAACAAAAGGTCAAAAAAAGACCTTTGTTTGAACAGTGCATCTCACTTATAAAGCTTTACATTTGTGCATATACCATATGTAAGCTACTTAATAATGCATGCAGACGTGCCAGTGGCATTTCAGATGGGTTCTCTCAGTAAAGCTAAGATTACGGTTGATTACAGATGTCTGTTCTCGTATCTACTCTACACGCCAAGAGATACTCACCTTTCTAATGAGCTTCTGACGAAGGCATAGAAATAACGGAGGCAAACGTTATATTAAGCTACTGCCTCAAATGCAGATGTTTAAATGATAAACTATTGACATGAAGCCTAAAAAATGGAATAGTGTTGACTGCTTCTTCATTTAATCATCTCACTGCTGAAGCATGTTGCTTGGATGTTAATCAGGGTTTTTCTTTCAATTGTTATTAGTGCATTCGTGACTTTATATCTACCTGCTGATTCACAGTGTGATGAGGCGTGAGGCACAATTCCACAGACCAATCATCTCCCCTTAACCCCAGGGTGAGTACAGTATTATGTGCTGTATATTTATACACCAAGCATTTTATTTGGAACACCTGCCACCTATCATTAAAGCAATTATGTAATCAGCTAAATCATGTGGCATGAGTGCAATGCATAATATCGTGCAGATACAGTCCAGCAACGTAAGGTAATAGTCACCTCAACCATTAGAAAGTAGGAAAAATTGTGATCTCTGATTTTGACTGTGGCATGATTGCTGTGCCAGATGGGCTTGTTTGAGTATTTCTACAACTGCTGATCTCCTGGGATTTCATGGACAACCGTCTTTAGATGCAGCAGTTCAGTAGACAGAAACGGCTTGTTGGTCAGTGGAAAATGGCCAAACCGGTTTGAGCTGACAGAAAGGCAGTAACTCAGATAACCACTATTTAAAGCTATTACTATTGTAAGCCAGAATGCAGAACTTATTAAACTATGGGAAGGATGGGCTACAAAAGCAGAATCCAAATAAGGATTCACTTTATTCAGCTAAAAACAGAAAGCTGAGTCTGCAGGGGGTAAATGCTCACCAAAACTGGACAGTTGACGACTGGAAAAATGACTGGTCTGATAAATCATGATTTCTGGTAAGGCTTCCAGCACTATAATGCACCGTGTCACATAGCAATAGTCATCTCAATCTGGTTTCATGAACATGACAATGAGAACCTTTAATGGCCTTTCCAGTCACCATATTTATATCCACTAGAACACTTTTGGGATGTGGTAGAATGTGAAGTGGACCACAACATGGACATCTCAAAAGGATTGTGGTTCATGTCACAAAGAATTCAGGCTGTTTTAAGAGCAAATTCATAGTATAGTGCTGCTAATATAGTGTTCAGTCTGTGTACATGTTTGTACGCACTCACTAATCGCTCCATCAGCAACACCGGCTAACTCGTTTAATTATCTAATCAGCCAATCACTTATCAGCAAACATTCTCAAGTGGGTACAGAAGCAGATACTGAATCGAGCATGTACTGTACAGTAGCTAAAAATAATCATTCTTTACAAGAGCATCTCAGAACACTCGACCTGTTGAACCTTAAGAAGAATGGCCTATAAAAGCAGAACACCACATCGGATGGTAAGCCAAGAACCACTGATAAAAGGTGACAGGGTGACATTTGGATCACCTCCCTCATCAACCAGGCATTTTCATCCTAAAAACTGCTAATCGCTATATGCCGTTTTTTCTATAAATCATAGAGACCGGCAATTTCTGAAATACTCAAACCATCCCATTTGCCACCAGCATCCATGTCATGGGTAAAATCACTGAGCTCAACCCTTTCCCCATTCTTGTGCATGACATGCCTGATCTGCATCTGCATCTGCATGGCTTTATGTATACTGCACTGCTGCCATATGATTAGCTGTTTGGATAACTGCACTAAGCAGGAGTAAAAACTGTCACTTTTAAAGTGTCCAGTGTTCATGTCCTGTATGTTTGTAATAAAAATCATGTTTAAAGAGTATAATAGTCCTTAGTACCATAACATCCTGTAAAGTTTTTCTTTGAAAAGAAAAAACAAATGAAATTAGATCAATGATAATTGGTCAAAACATTTTCTGAAGCCCCAGCTGTCAGAGTTCCAAAGTGCCATCAGCATGACTTAAATGCAGCACATTTGACTGTGTCAGCTAATACAGAGTTCCTCTCTCTAGAGCGTGCTATAAAGACTGACACAAAGGCCGATAGAAGGAAATATCACTGCCCACGTGATGTGGCCGAAGGTCATCAGTTTCAAAAGCACAACACCAGGCACTGGGATTTATATATAACACGTTGTTCGAGAAATGACTCTCAAAAAATACTGTAGGTTTTCAGGATTTTTTTTAAAGATGATATTTGTTGTTGCCAGATTTGAGCTGCTATAAACTGACAATATCTGCAGAAACGTGAAGCTCAATTTTATTCATGCGTATTGAACCGTTATGCAAAGATTAAATTGACTTTCACAGCACCAGGTGTTATTGTGTTGTTCCACCTCACTAAACAGGTTGTAGCTGACATAAGGATTAGAGATGTACAGTATGCAAAAATAAAGCTTTGGATTTTTTTTTTTTTTAAACTTTTCATTATAAGCTGTGTTGTTAAACATTGCCATGTAAAGATTGTTTTTGTCCTTGTTTTATAAGAAGCTGAAAAGTATAAGCCATTATCACCAACACATATTACCAATGCACAACTACAGAAAATAACAAATGTAGATTTACTGTAATTAATACAATATAAGTCAGTAAAAATGTCCCACTGAGCTCCATAAAGTGGGTAAAACAAAGGGGAACTACTGGAAGAACTCATTGTCAGTATATTTTGAGTATATGAAAATGTTAATAATAATAATAATAATAATAATAATAATAATAATAATAATAATAATAATAATAATAATAATAATAATAATAAATATGCTCCCTGGGGGGCACGGTGGCAAAATTGGAAAATTGTCCATAGTGTGTGAATGCGTGAGTGAATGAGAGTGTGTGTGTGTGCGCCCTGCGATGGGTTGGCACTCCGTCCAGGGTCTATCCTGCCTTGATGCCCGATGACGCCTGAGATAGGCACAGGCTCCCCGTGACCCGAGAAGTTCGGATAAAGCGGTAGAAAATGAATGAATGAATGAATGAATATGCTCCCTATCCTATCTCTCCATTCCCTTTTGAGGTAATGTGGTACGCCACTTTCAGCTATTTCGATATTAATATTCTACAACTCAACAGCTTGGTGATATTCATGCATAATAAGTAAAAACAGTGTATAGCAGATCACAACATAGTTGAACAAAATCAATAGTAAAATATTAGTTAGCTCATATCTTGTAGCTAAACTCTATGCAGTTCATTGATAATGTCAGGCCAGGGCAAACTTTAGTCATGACAAAGAGTCTAATAGGTTCTGTCACAGCTGCTGAGGATTTAAACACAATATATAATAGGTAAACGATAAGGTAATATAAATATTTTTTTTTTTTTTTTTTTTACATTTTTAGAGTGAATTGGCTTTTGAATTCATCACAAATGGGTTCTTTGTTTTTGTATTGTTTTGGATTATACTATATATTTAGTATACTTGGATGAAGGAATATTTATTCCTCCCTTATGTGTGTAATATACGGAATGTAATAAATGGGTCAAGACAAGACTTAGAATGTTGAAGGAAAGTAAAAACCAATACAATAGCTTTAATCAATAAATAAACTAAATGATTGTAATTGGTGATCAATAAAACAATTAATAATAAATAGAAATTAGAATTGCAAAAATGAAGTAGGAAAGACTTACAAAGTTTTAAAGATACGATCATTATGAAAACTCTAAAAGACTTCTGGCAATAAATGTAGAGGTGTGAATGAATGGATGTTGTGTACTCACTTCATTATTCTCCCCGCTTTTGGCCAGCATCTCCTGCAGGGCCCGAACAGACAGTGACTGTTCCAGCACAAAGTTACAGATGCACAGATCTGGAGGGACATACTGAGAGAGATGGAAAGAGAGATGGAAAGAAAGAAAGAAAGAAAGAAAGAAAGAGAGAGAGAGAGAGAGAGAGAGAGAGAGAGAGAGAGAGAGAGAGAGAGAGAGAGAGAGAGAGAGAGAGAGAGAGAGAGAGAGAGAGAGAGAGAGAGAGAGAGAGAGAGCAGTTAGTTACATTTAAGGCCAAAAAGAATTCGGCAGCTACTACAATAACTAACTATGGCATGAAATTCTGAAAAGAACACACACACACACACACACACACACACACACACACACACACACACACACACACACACACACACACACATTTGGGTAACCCGTATGTAGGGTCTTGGGTTAGAGAAAACTTAATTCTGCACATCGTTGCTCATATCTAACACATCCACTTCAACACTGTTCATCAACTGATAAATTAGGGTGCTTGGCGGACGTAGGGATCAAACTTCCGCTTGGTAGCCCAACACCTTAATCACTAGGCTACCACATCCTACTACTACATAGTCAACATTAAAACAGGATTGCAGGTTATAACACTTTATTAATACTCTTGCTCATCTCCAGGTTCTCTTGTTTTCTCCCCCAGTTCAAAGACATGTGTTGTAGGCTGATGAGTGAGTGAGATTGAGTGTGTATGATGCCTGAGATAGGTTGGCACCACATACAGGGTATCCCCCACCTTGGGCCCTGAATCCCCTATAATAGTCTCCATGTTCTTTGTGACCGTGAGTAAGTTAAGTGCTACAGAAAATAGATTTACGGATTGCCCTGGGCCGTTTCCTGGCTTGTGTTCTCACTACACTACAGTCTAAGCTGTGGCAGATCACATTTTATTAAAAATCACAACTAACATATCACAACTAAAAACTCTAGTTGTTCAATGTACAGTTGTGCACCAACATTACGTCAATAAATAAATACATTCATTTCATTGCCAAGGATTTTCCAGAGCTTTTCAACCGGGTTTAGATCACGACTCCAATTTGGTCACTTCATTTGGTCATTTCATTATTTCAATGATTGGAGCTTCAAGAAAGTGCTTAAATTTGGTAATTGATTGAACTGCTCGGGGTTGATTGGAGTTGGTGGCCCGACGCCTGCCGCAGTAAGCATCCCTAAAACTATTTGAATAAGTTCTGAGTTTAAACCCCGAATGAAAATCTCTAGAAAATCCTTGGCAACAAAGTTATTGCTAAAAAAGAACTATATTTAGCAAATTGTGGAAGAGGCTAGAAGATGAGTGGAAGAAGATCACATCACAGCAGTGTAAGAAACTAATGATGCTTTGTTGCCACAGATGTGCTGAAGTCATTCAAAGCATGAGCCTCCACACTTCCTACTCGTTTTTGAATCACATTGTGAGACTCTTTTGGAGCACAGCTCCATGGGGATTTGCTTATTCAGCCACAAGGGTATTAGTGAAGCAAAGCACTGATGTGGGGTGAAGAGGCCTGGGGTGCATTTAGCCTTCCAATTTTTCCAAAAAGTGTTTCAGAGGGCTTGAGGTTGAGGTTTTGTGTAAAAGCACTCGATTTCTTCCGCTCCATCCTTCACAAACCATGTCAATCTATGTCAAACCATGTCAGGTGCATTGTCACACGGGAACAGGTTTGGGCTCAGCAATGATCCTCAATGCCTCCAGACACACCAGAGAAAGGTTAGAAAATGCTAGCAATGTGCAAATTGCACTTGCAGATATAATTATTAATATCATATATACATACTAGATGAACACATCCTACCTGCTGTACCTGAATTCACCAGATACAAACCTTCTCTCTTATCTGGCTCTTTTGAAAACTATTTAATATGGAATAGGCAACATTGCTGTTCTTGATATGCTGAAGTAGATGTTCCGGACAAGCTTTCCTTTTCTTTTCATGACTGACTAGAATTTTTCAGCCATGAAGCTATGAACCCAACCTATGAACTCCTACTTTTCAAAAGGTCTATCTTCCAGTGCCAGGCCGTGATATCATGCATAAAAGCTCAAACGGATGATTGCACAATGTGTGGGACATAAAAAAGAGAGCAAAATCCTCCTTCAACACTTGCGGTGTGGATAAAAAAGGTGCTTGAAATCAGAGGTGGGTGCGTGTCTGATATGTCTGAGTATATTTTTACATTTTTTTGCATTTGTCTCAACCTCCATCTTCTGGCTCCTTCTACATACAAAATGACTGAGAGGCAGCATTCATAGTATAAGGCTACATTTAAGAAACATCACTTTATATGAAGGTGTCATACATAGTAACAGGCATAAAACAAGTTAATGTTGTTTATGATTTCATTTTAGGTTGTCTGTATGACTTATTAATTCAAGTATTTAATTCATAAAATGTTTCACCATGCATGTGATTACCTTCAAAGTAACACAACGTGCCTCTAATTATGCTTATGGATTATGACGTGAACAAAATATGCTGCATCTGCAAAACCTTTATAGACGCATCCCAAGCGTGTTGTGAAAACTGTTCACAAGAGCAAACCTTATAGATTTTTTTAAATAGGAATCTCAAGGAGCAGCATGTTTAATTAATTGTTTAATTTACATGTTTAATGTTACATTATTTCTCTACGTTTTAATCATTAACCACTTAATGTCTGAATTTATTTAATTAGTTCTTAGATCTTCAAGTCATTATTGTCACAACCAGGGTAGGAAGGAGACAGACCCGTGCGCAGGACAGCTTCAAATGAAAGTGGTTCTAATAAATAATAAAGACAACACTGTAAAAGATAACTAAAACATTACAAATGACGACACTTAACAACGACTAACCTTAACTAATTGATTCCGCCCTGCCCTCAGCAACGCGGCTCACTTAAATATGAAAGTCAATGATGACAATTGGGAACATTTGTGTAAACAGGGAGGAGTGAACGAAGGCGGGTCAGACACGTGACAACAACAATAACAATAGCACATGGCCAAAAGTCCGGGTTGATCCCTGACAATTATGCCATTTGATAACTAATGTTAAACAAATGCATTACAGTTAAGTTATTTAAACTATAAAGTTACAAAAGCCATCTGAACCTGATGACACCAGGATTAGGCCTTAGATTAGGATTAGGGAGGGCTGGTGTTAATTTATTCATCTTCATCACGCACTTTATCCTGATCACAATAGAGGGTGACAATAGATTTGGAGCCTATCCCAGGAATACTGAGTATGAGTGTGAGATAGATCTCAGCCCACACCTGAACACACACATTCTCATAGATTCACACTTAAATGCACAGAATCCTGCGTAATCTGATATCAGACCTACTCTAATTTTTAGATGTCAGGTATTATCCGTCCGTGATGTTCAGTGTTTTGTTCTCTGACACTGCTAAGACTTTTTTGTTCTGTTGTAACGTCCTGGTTTTCACCATGATATGAGGCAAGCACATTTCAGTTAATGATTGGGTGTCTATTGCTAAGCATCTAGTCCTAACATTCTAACACCACATCAATACTGTACACCTCTACAGAAAGTGGTTGCAGCCCTGCTCCTAATTTGATGTTCCTAACGTGAACCATTTCTCGATCCATGTTTAAAAGATGATAACCTGGGATTAAGCACTGTGAAAATCCTTATTAAAATGTAAAATGATTTCAGTTGTAAAAAATGCACCGTATTTTCCGCACCATAAGTCGCACCTTATTATAAGGCGCGGTCTCATTTACGGGCTCTATTTCTGTACTTAACCCATACAGAAGGCGCACCGTCTATTGTAAAAAGCGCTATACAAATAAACTTGAATTGAATTGAATTGAATTGAAGGCACATGCTAAAACATACTGTAGCGATTTTGGCTCGCGAAGCAAGGTAAATATTTATAAGTAATTGTAATGTGTTATAGTGACTCTAAATATTTTAACCTAAGTTGAAATTTACGGTAATGGAATTAACGTTACACTTATTTGGTCTGTTCGTCCCCCGAACAGGCCGTGTAACCTTTATTAATTCTATGAAGGAGGTATCTTCCCGGCCCAGGAAGGTTCACTCCCCTTTTACTTTACACCGTAATTTGAATTAAATTAACTTAATAGAGCATGTAGTTCAGACCTGATGTTGCAGGTACCTTAATTTGTGAGCGATACTCAGAGACAAATCACTTTTGGCTCAAAATTATGACATTTAATGAATGAGACAAACACAACATAAACTAACTACACAAACAAACAAAAGAAATTGGGAAAACGAAAATGAAAATAAAATAAAACAAAAGAAATTAAAATTGGGGAAAGGGAGGAAGAGACTGGAAAGAAGAAACTAGAGAAAGGAAGGAAAGGAATGGCAAGCTTAAACTTCAAAATTAATCACTCCCTAACTGGGAAATCGTCACAGAAACTTAAATTCACCTTATGATTCAATGAAAGATTCCTACTTAGAATTACGCATCTAAATTGGTTGGTAAAAGAAACCAATTACTTGCATTGGCTTACTGCACAAGAGTCCGGATGCAACAGAGAAATCTCTGAAAAGTCAGTTAGGGTGGGGTCAGACGTTCTTCCAAGTTCTCCTGAAGATCAGAATAGTTGTCGTTCTTGGAAGTGAAGCTTGCTGGAACTTCTTTGAAGGAAGATGGAGTCGTCTCCAAGCTGTTCCGAAAGTCTGACCACGGATTAGTGGTGTTTGTGACAATTTAAAGGTTGCGAACTCCACCCATCTTTGGGGAGATGACCAATATTTCGGTCAGGATTTTGGAGGGAAAAACTCCCTTTGTTTCAGGTGTCTGTGGGTGTGGTTTAGCTATCAAACTTTTAGATGACTTTAAAGTTTGATCCAGGGTGTATTAAGATGGTATGGCGCCTTTCGTGCTCAAATAAAATACACCGTTGATTAAAAAAACGAGTAACTGATAATTTTGTGGTCATTTGGATACTAAACATGAAGGGTAATGACGGTATAAAGGCAGCGGTACATTATATACATAGATCAGTAATCGAAGGGTAACTGATGTTAATACGATATTGTGTTCTTATAAAGGCAAAGAAACAAAAATGAAACATAAAACAAGATGCACTTTCATTAGGGAAGTAAAAAGAAAACGATAGCTTTGTATACATTCTGACCTTAAAGGGGCATACAGCATTAGAACAGGTATACGTTAACATGCCATGATCAGTAATTAGAGTGTAACAGATATTAGGGTTATAAGGGTTATAAGAATGAGAACCTAAGAGTATCTTATCTTCGGGTTTTATTAGTAAAAGGAATGTCTCATTGTGTTTTGTGTGTGTGTGTGTGTGTGTGTGTGTGTGTGTGTGTGTGTGTGTGTGTGTGTGTGTGTGTGTGTGTGTGTGTGTGTTCTGTTTGAGGGCCCCAGAGAAGCCGCATAGGGTTATCTGGTCTTTGTGTAGGCTCCAGTCATTCTAGAGCCAGGTCTGTGTGTAAAACGGGGTTGCTCATCGGTTAATTGAGGAGTAGATGTTGAAATTTAGGGTGCCTGGGACATGAATTCTAAAATGACCTGTACCAGACGCTACAATACGGTCTACAAAAAAAAGGTAACAGAAGCAAAACTGTGAGTTTAGTTGAACTTTATTCTACTATTTAACAATACACACACATTATTTTTAAATCAATCTTCTCCCACAAATCCATCAAAGTCCTCATCTTCTGTGTCTGAATTGATCAGCTGAGCAATTTGAAAAAGTTCCCTCTCATCATTGTCAGAGTCAGTCTTGTTACCAGGTGGCAGTTCAGCAATGATGCCGGCTTTCGCGAAAGCTCGGATAATAGTTAAAGCAGATACCTTAGCCCAGGCATCCACAATCCATTCACATATGGTGGTGTAACTCGCCCGGCGCTGCCTCCCAGTCTTAGTAAAAGTGTGTTAGCCGTCTGTGATCCATCGCTCACACGCCGCTCGCACCTTCACTTTGAACGCCCTGTTTACCCTGTGGAGCGATTGTGCCTCATAAGCATGTCTCTTCACTGGTGCCATTTTCGGGGGTCCTTAGACAAACAAATGTTGTTTTGCAACATACCGGTAATATACCTCCCGGAGGCGTGGTGGAGGTAAGCGTACATACTCTAAGTATTACATAATGTTCTCGAATTGGTTTATCACTGCCAGCGTAAGTAGTGTATGTATTACGTCCCTGTGATAGTGGGAAATGGTCCGACAGTCAATCAAGCGGAGCGCTTACCAAAGTTGCACAACATTTTTACAGATTTTAGAACTCAGTGCACACATAAGGCGCACCGGATTATTAGGCACACGGCCGAATTTTGAGAAAATTTAATTCTCTTAGGTGCGCCTTATAGTGCGGAAAATACTGTAATCTTAAATATCCTAGCATGGACATGTTGGATATCACTAATTTAAAATTTCCATTATCTATCTATCTATCTATCTATCTATCTATCTATCTATCTATCTATCTATCTATCTATCTATCTATCTATCTATCTATCTATTTATTTATTTATTGCTAATTACTAAACAAAGAATAGGATTTTTTATATAATGCAAGGTTTCCAATAAATAATGCTGGTTAGTCCAAATCTATTTAATTTATGCTCTGGAAAATGTGCTATAATTAAAAAGGTCAAGTGATCACTAAATGACACAGTAGGTGAGTCCAGAATGGAGAAGAGTCTGATAGAAGATTTGGCATGAGAGCTAAAGAGGCCAACACAGCAGGTTGACAGTTTGAGGTAAGACATGAGCCATGAACCTGCGGTAAGATAAATGGAGCACAAATAACAGTGTCCTCTTTCTTCAGTAGTACACACTTTGAATACACTGGAGCATGCCACTATCAAATCTTCTTTCAAAACTTTTTATCCTATTTAACTACTTATAAATTGTTCACTTACTCAAAACATGCTGTGTTACCTTGTAACCGTGTTTAACTGTAACATGCAGGAAGAAAACAGGATATAAGTGAGATAAGAAGCAAGATAAAAATGATGATCAGAAAAAGAAAAAAAAACAGTCAAGGGGGGGACGGTGGCTTCATGGTTAGCATGTTTGCCTCACACCTCCAGGGTTGGGGGTTCGATTCCCGCCTCCGCCTTGTGTGTGTGGAGTTTGCATGTTCTCCCCGTGCCTCGGGGGTTTCCTCCGGGTACTCCGGTTTCCTCCCCGGCCCAAAGACATGCATGGTAGGTTGATTGGCATCTCTGGAAAAATTGTCCGTAGTGTGTGAGTGAATGAGTGAATGAGAGTGTGTGTGCCCTGCGATGGGTTGGCACTCCATCCAGGGTGTATCCTGCCTTGATGCCCGATGACGCAGGCTCCCCCGTGACCCGGGGTAGTTCGGATAAGCGGTAGAAAATGAATGAATGAATGAATGAAAAAAAAACAGTCAAGATAGAATACAAGAAACAGACTATACAAGACAAAATACACAAAGTACTCTATATAGCAATCACCGGTGTGCGTACTGTATGATGAAGTACATTGTGCAACAATTGTAAACATATACAAACTTATGTAGTTAAATGAGGTGTTGAAATGTGTTGTGCAAACAGCAATGTAGTGAAGACCCTGTTATATCTGACCCTGTGTACAGTAATTTTGGATGTCTCATTTTTCATCACTGTCCTGCTTGTTCTTGGCCTCAACTACCACGGGGCTCTCACAACCAGACTGTGCAATAGTTTCTCCTCTCAAGCCGAAACTATTGCACAGTCTGGTTGTGAGTAGTAGTTGAGGCCAAGAACAAGCAATACAGTGATGAAAAATGAGACATCCAAAATTACTGTACATAGGGTCAGATATAACAAAAGTCACATCCAACAAAGCTCCATACAACAATCAAAAACTCAAGATAATGTAACCAGGCCCAGAATAGATAAATAAATATGTCTCACATGCCTAAACCTATGTCTCACATGCGCTGGGTATCACCGACATCCAGGAAGTGACTGTGAATTCTTTGGGCATGTGCATGCTTTGCCTCTCTGATGGCTCGGGACAGTTTGACCCTTGCTGTTCTTAAGGCTGTCTTGTCTAGTGCTCTAAAGGTGGAGTCTCTAGACTTCACATGCACTTTTACAGTCATCTACAGCTTCTGATTGGAGCATGTGGTGATTGTCTTGGAGACAGTCAAGTCATCAATGTACTGTACTCGCCAATGAAGCTGGTCACTGCCAACATGGCTCCTTTTGTTTGACACTAATCTTTTTTTAAATAAGCAAAAATATTGGAACAACAGACTGACAGGTGTTTGTTATTGTTAGGATGATTGTTTCAGCAGTTAATAGCTTTGAACGTCTACTCTCGATCTGAGCCATGGGTTTCACCTGTGAAGACTGCATTTCTTGATAATAAGGATAAACAAAAACGAAAATTCATATCTGGATGCCAAGAATGCATCCAGATGAATCAGAAGAAACTTCATCATGACCACAAAATGACATCAGAACGAGTACATCATTAAAAACAAAACTAAAATAAATGAAAGTAAATTATGCTTATATTTGCACATATCCCTTGCTCATTTATGATTCAATTGGTTTTCCTAGGTAGAAAATCATCTCATATTTTGTCTTCAGTGTATAGCAAAAAAAAACAACAAAAAAAAAAAACTTGGCCTTGATGTTCTAACATCTGGAGAAACGTATACAGTACTGTATGCGGTGCATATACACTTCATAATGAGCCATTTGGAATTTAAAATAGGGATTGTATACATTCATTTAGTCTCAATAAAAGTAACTGCAGCATTATATTAGTCACAAGTGTGGCTTGTCAAGCTGAATAAGATGATAGAGCATTCATGGAAATTCTAATCAGATCAATACTACTTATGTATGACTGAAGTTAGAGATATATATCTGTGTTACTAATCGTTGAAGAATGGGCTTTTCTAATCCACTGACCTTATAGTTATCAATCGACATACAGAAAAGGTAACTGTATAACTTATCAATTTGACAGATCCACTAGTGTCATGCATTGTGAAGCTGTATGTTATTCAGCAACTACACATGGATGGTAGAAAAGTTACCGAAGGAGAGCGAGCATATGACTGGAAAGCTGGTAACCACTTAGACATGGACTAAGACTGTAGAAGCATTATCGGTTTGATTTCTTTAAAATAATTAAATAAAGATGTGCCATCGTGATATACCGGTTTAAAAGTTTTTTGTTTATTAAACACGGCAAACATGTTTAAAATGAAAGTTGTATTATTACTATACTATTCACCCTCATTTTATCTCTATCTAAAATACAAACAAATCTATAATATCTTTCAAAATAAAAACTATGAGACATGAATCACTGCACAAAATGACATGACTTTATGATGTGATGTCAACAATCTAAGGGATACAGTAATGCCAGGTTACTATCATGGTTACAGGCAACGATCACCAAGCCTCAGTGGATGACATACTCTGTTATGGGGTGCCTGAAACCATCTGAAGTGCTTAATAATTAAAATAATTAATAATTAAAATATTATTTTACTCTATACAAAAAAAAAACTTTATTTATTGGGCTTAAGGGATAAAAGTTAACACTCTACAGTTGACAAACGTTCACACTCTGTGAACGAAAAGTTCAGCCCCAAGGAACTGAATTTGAATTATTCACTTAAAATACAGTGCCTATTTGTGCTAAGTATTAAAGTTCTAGGAAGATTTAAAAATGCAGGTACTTAAAGGTTTACAATTCGTGACAGACCAGATCTTATCAGATCACAACTTTCAAACCCGAAATATTTTATTTATAATTAATAATTATACTTTATTTAACATGTCAGCCATTACTACTAGCCTGCACTACTCCTCCTGTAGTCATATTCAATATACTGTATGCTCTCAGTGTTGCTGAGAGAAAGGAACCTCAGAAACATATCCTGTTGCTAGTATACTAGGTCAAAGTCTAAGAATACCATCAAGCTCCACCCTGTTATAGACATGACATGTCAAATGGATTTTTTTTTTTAAATTAGTAATCCTATAAATGACCTATAAAAAAAAATCTAGTACTTTGAACTACTTTGCTAGTCACAGCCTCAGACGTCATGCCCATTAACCACGTCTGAACGTCTGACGCAGACGGCACACAAAAATAGTATTTTTTTGGAACTCATGATCTGGTTGGTTGAATTCTAGAGGATTTCTGGCAAACATGTGTCACGGTTCATTTAGTCGCCCTCCTGGAAACAAAGCCATCATGACACTCTATTTCTCTCAAGGAAGAAGGAAGCAATCATGTTTACAGTATAACAGTGACTTCGGGGATAAGACTTTATGAGGATCAGCTTAACGCTGGATTTTCCAAATTCTTCTGCCATCAGTTTGAAACTCTGGATGCACAGGACTAGATCTTTCTTAGCCGCAGTGCAGTTACAGTTAAATGGTGATAAATCTCCAGAATAAGTCAAAATATTTGAATGAATAAAATCTCATTCAGAGTCTGGAGAATGAAGGGGAAGAAATTTGAATATAGTTCAATTAGGAGGAACAACAAATAATTAAAGAGGCTACATGGATGATCAAATTACTGATCGTGTTCAGCCCTTCGACCACTTTTTTTTTTTAGGTCTTTTTAGGTTTTATCTTATGTTCATAATTTTAGCATAGTCTTGCAATATATTATCAATATTATATTATCAATACAATAATAATAGTAGTAATAGTAATATAGCTTCATGGAATTGTAGGAAAGTGAAGGAAAGGAAAGGAAAGTGAAAGAAAGTGAAGGAAAGGAAAGGAAAGGAAAGGAAAGGAAAGGAAAGGAAAGGAAAAGGAAAAGAAAAGGAAAGGAAACGAAAGGAAAGGAAAGGAAAGGAAAGGAAAGGAAAGGAAAGGAAAGGAAAGGAAAGGAAAGGAAAAGAAAAGGAAAGGAAACGAAAGGAAAGGAAAGGAAAGGAAAGGAAAGGAAAGGAAAGGAAAGGAAAGGAAAGGAAAGGAAAAGAAAAGGAAAGGAAAGGAAAGGAAAGGAAAGGAAAGGAAAAGGAAAGGAAAAGGAACGGAAAGGAAAGGAAAGGAAAGGAAAGGAAAGGAAAGGAAAGGAAAGGAGAGAAAAACATGATGTCAGCAGAAAGGAAATACAATGTTAAAAGTTCTGAAGCTGTTGGTGGTTAAACTGAGCCTGGAAGAGCTCAGACACTGGTTGGAAAGAGCCCATATATCATATATACATTTTCTCTGCTCCCAAGAGCCATGTACAGAAGACTATATTCACTCATCATTGGAAGATTGGCCTTCTTCCATTTTAATTTTTCTATTTCTTTTTTCTTTTTGCCATGAGTCTAAGAATGTCATGGCAGATACGTTATTCCATATAGCGGCAGTATGTTCATCGTATAGGATATTGATAGGGATATTTACACAAAGTGTACAACCCCATTCCCCAAGACAATTGCCCTGGTAAAAAATTGCAATCCGATATTGTGCCATTAACGCATAACATACAATGTACCATTGTGCCAGAAGTTACTGTTAGACTCGTCATGTATTGGAAATGTTTAATGAGGTTTAACCCTGGCTAGCACCCACAGGCAAATAGTCAAAGGTCTATCCAGTAGCTTTGGAGGTTTTTATTAACTCACTTGCTACCACTGCAAAGTCAAATGAGCTCATTTCCCTCCATGAGCTGATGAGTACATCGAAAACTCATTATAGTATTCTGGAAGCCTTACCCCTTTGTGTACTTTCTTTTTAGGTTATTAGCTTCTATTGTCTCAGTGGAATCCTGCACAAGGTCTAATGCTTGCTGTGCAAATGATTCAGAAATGACAAGCACATGTGGAAAATGGACCACTTCCCTATCTAGTAAGCAGATGATATAGATGTGTTCTACAGTCCTTAGAATATAATAATTAACAGATTGACCTTACATCAGCTGGATGAATGAATTTGTCAGACTGAAGGAGATGCATTTGCTATTTGGTAGACTCAGATACCCCTTTTCCACCAAAAAGAACCAAGTGCTGGTTCAGAGCTAGCGCTGGTGCTGGTTCAAAGTTGGTTCCACTGGCGAACCTCCTAACAACCAGTGGTTTGCCTTTCCATTGGTTAGAGAGCCATCACAGAGCCGAGTGTGACGTCACTGTATACATCAACATCAACAATGGCGGAACATCAAAATACATCAACAATGGCAGATGTTGCTTTACTGTTAATGCTCATGGCTTTGTGAACCTACATTGGCATCCAAACGGAGCAAATCCAACGTGTATGTGCAGCTCTGTTTAATTTGTATAAATGGAGGTTGTAATCGAGAAAGTTCATAACATTATTTTATCATTAACACAGAAAAAAGTAGCCTTAGCATGTAGCTAACTACTATCATGTGTGCTAATAACTGATCATATCGCGGTAAAGTAAAAGTGTATTAAACATTAGTATACTTAAGGTACATTATCAAATGCGCTAACAGAAGTCCCGCCCACAGCCCCTGACACAAGCGGTTCTTAAGTCTAGACCAGCAATGTTTTGGTGCTACTTAAGAAACACTTTTCCTGGTGCAGAGCCGGTGCTTTGGCTGTCAAAAAAGAAAGAACTGGTTCTAAATTAGGCTCTGAACCAGCACTCAAACTGCCTCGGTGGAAAAGGGACAAGAGTTACAAGGCCCAAAGGATTTCATTCATTAAACATCATGGATTTCAGACTTACTGAGATGTTCCACTAGAACCATTTGGACCATATAAATATTCTGTAAATCTGTAAAAAACAAATGTAAAGTTTTTAAACTGTTAAGTTGTTTACAGTATATTATAATGTCTTTTTTACTGAATTATTCTGGCAACCACACCTGCTAGATTTTTTTTTATTATTATTATTTTTTTTTAAATGATGTATTAGTTCTTTGAATTTTCTAAAACAGAAATCCAGAGGTCATTTAAATGAGTCATTTATATCAGTGGACAGGATAAAGCAGTTACTTAAGATAAATGAAAGAATTAATGACTAAAGCCCAATATCAAGGAACGATGAGAGCTGAGATGGATGCAGGTGCATTAAAAGACATTTCATATAAAGAGGAGGCAGGTGAAACCAAATCGTGAATCAAAACTGTAAATCAGGAAACAGATGGTTTCTGGTCTGGTGAGCTATAAACCATGATGGCAAGGTAATCCAAAGCATATAAACAAGGTACCAGAATAAGCTTGAGAACTGAAATTGCACAAAAAGTATCATAAGTCTGGGTATTGACAGGCAGGAAGACAATGAACAAAACTTTGCACTTAACAAAGACACACAGGGGTTTAAATATACAAACTAATTAAAGGGTAAAATACAACCAGGAAAGACTAATCAGGAAACATGAGGGAGACAAACAAAGACAGGACATGAATCACACACAGAAGCGCGCACCGTATCTCTGCGGGCTGCACTGATTCTTTGCTCGCAGCGCTCAGCATGAGGGGGAGATTCCTGACATCCAGATTGTACCAGATGCAGTAAGTGTGTCAGACATCATCGCTACATTGCCACACAATGTTTATAACCAACCTCCTTCTCCTTTCTGCATGACAGCAAAAAACGCCCACTTTTTTGTTGGGTCCCATGGTATCCAAGTCCCAATGCACACCTTTGAGGCAAAGTAAGTCTTGCGCGATATATTATGTTTGCAATACCAACCTTCCTGTTGTGATTGTCTTGTTACTGTTGTGCCCTTCCTCAGACAATATATAAGCCAAATTAGCATCTCCATGTTTACCTTGGCCTCAGAAGTGAGTTCCAAGTAGCAAAGCCGATTGCCAAGTCCCTCAGCAGACAGACAGAACTTGCGATTCTCCTTCTGGATGCAGGCCACACACTGCAACACCACCTCATCATCCTGTTAAGAATAACATACACACATTTTTGGTTAAAAACATTAACGAACTTAGGCACCTATAATCGTTTCACGGAAAGTGACAAGAATAAAATGTTGTTGTTTAAGGGGTTGTTTATGGGTTTATACTGTGAGTGGCTTCATGCTCGCTAAAACATTTTCACCAACTATTTCTGGAAATAGGAGAATATTTCTGAAACAGCATTTCCATATAGAAAAGTCAAAGGGAGATTGGACATTCTAATAAAACACCTTTATACTTTGGCTTTGAAACTTGGGGAACCTGGAGCCTTGGAGATGTTCTGATATCGCTCACATTATTTATATGAAGTTTTTGTTGGAGTTGAAAGCAATATTGTTGGAGTTATAAATAAAATAGAATTGAAAAAATTAAAGATGTTCATTTTATATGTGAAGGTGATATCTGATACCGTTTTAATTAATCAATATACTATACACTGATTAGGCATTTGGCAGACAGCTTTATCCAAAAAAATATATATTTGTATCTCATTTAGAAGAAGAAGAAGAAGAAGAAAGGGGGCATAGATGCCTTTATTATCACCACATATACATTACAGCACAGTGGATTTCTTTTCTTCACATGCCCCAACTGAGGAGGTTGGGGTCAGAGTGCAGGGCCAGGTATGGTACAGCACCCCTGGAGCAGGGAGGGTTGAGGGCCTTGTACAAGGGCTAAGCAGTGGCAGCTTGGCTGTGCTGGGCCTTGAACCCCGATCCTCCAATCAACAACCCAGAGCCTTACCCAGTGCCCCACCACTGCCCCTCACAAATGTATACTCTATAACTGTGCAGTTGATGGATAAGGGCCTTGCTCAGGGTCTCAGCAGACAATCCGTGCTCACAACCTTCCAATAACTAGGCCAATGCCATTACCAACTCCCCAATTTTTTGTTGCTCCTGCAGGATATACAGTATGTGTTGAAGTTTTTGATGATTATACACAATATGTTTTATCACACCTAAAAAGATTGTTAAGACTATAAGGCTCGTTAATCCGTGTCCATGCTGCTATATGCCAACCTCAAACAATATGCTAGGTGTCCTATTTGGTGACCACATTTATTTACTGGAAAAAGAAGTAAGAAATACTGCCCTGTCTGTGTGAGGCAACAAAATGTGCTGATCTGGCTGCACAGAAGAGGAGAGTGGTTCACTACAATAAACAAATGCACAATTTTAATCAGAAGCTGGTCTGCAGAAACCAGAGTGCAGCAGGTAGGAAAGGTGTATATTACAGACATGACAGTAACCACTTCAACAGTTAGTTTTAGACTTTAAAAGCGAGAAATAAAAAGGACCAAAACTGTGACCAACTATAAACTAAAATTATAAAAACCTTTCTATTCCTGCATAATTCGTTCTGAGATGCTAGCTCGCTTTGGCTATCAATAATGTACTGTACATGCAAAAAAGTTTTTAGCACTGTAACAGCCAAAACAGCACTTAGTCGTGGTCCCTAACTAATGTCTCTCCATTCAATATTGACCTGATTTTGACAGACTCATAAATAAATAAACAGTGGAGAACAGGATGAGCCATTTCTAACTGTTCATTACTGTGTCGGGTCAAATAGATTTTTCTTTACACTAATCAATGCTTTAGAATTATTATGACTTTTGCCTATTAACAATATCTATTTAGATACAGTTGATGATTTAAAGGTTCATCAAGAAGTCTAAAGTATGTAATTTAGTGAGTCCAGAGAAAATATTCTAGTAGTATTATAGTAAATATTACTATATAGTATTAATATCCTTAATTTCATAATTTGTTTTTTAAATCCTTTGCCCGAATAATTTTGCTTCATTTTATTAAGAAACAACAATCTCACTAGAAAATCTAAATTATTACTGATATGAGAGGAAAGTAAAATGTATATATTTACTATATTTATTCTAAAAATCAGGCCATTGCAAAATGCAGTTCTACTTCAGCTTCTACTTCCTTTACCAGTTGCCGGATTTACTTACAGTTCATTTTGTCTTAGTAACAAAATCAACACCACATGACTGCGGGCCCACTTTCGTCAAGGAGTTGAGGAAGTAGATTAAAAGACACTAAAATAGCATTCTAATTTTGTTTCTTATGTAATTTACTGTTTAATTTGTGATGCTGTGACTGAATTAAGATCGTGCTCAATTCCAGTCAAGTCTGAGAATTCAGTTAACTCAATGCAGGTTAAAAGTCACCATCTACATGCATTATGGCTACTTCATGAGCAAACTTACAATAGTTGTCACTTTGGATATTTATGAAGCAGCATCATGGAGTTCACCAGATTCTCAAGCTGTGGTGATTTTGAGCTATTTTTTTCATCATCGTTTGAAAAACAATAGCAGAATTTTAAGCACTGCTCATCCTCAATAAAGAACAGTATCATCACTACGAGTGGATTCTGAGGTCGTATGTGGTCTGGCAGAGTGCACTATCAGGGTATGTCACAAACCGTCATCATGACTGTGATATGTGGACTCCACTAGTTCCAAAGGAAACTTGTATTCAAGGACATCAATCACTAACCCTTGGTCTATAACTAAGTGATGAACCACCTGGGTTTACATAGTGATATACAGTAGCAAGGACCTTTAGTGTTAACAACAATAGCATGGTAAAAACTTTTACATGAAAAGAATGTACAATATATAAAGAATGTACAAGCAGCACATTTGATCCTCTACTGTACATCATTCCAGTAAGTGACATCTAAACAATGTATTCTATCAGCGTAATTGTATAACCATGTTAGCAAGACACTATTACTACTGTATATGAACAAGTGTATAGAGTGCCTATATAAAAGTAAGCAAACTTATAAAAATAGTTACTTTTTTTGTCATACATCCTCAAATCAAAACATCCTCAAATCAAAAAAAAAATTCCCTTCCAGCTGTATTTACAAATTTTGTCTTGCAACATCAAACTAATGAAAGAGAAAGGCGACAATTACTTTGAAAGTTTAGAAAACTACTATAAAACCAAACAAGTGGAATACAAGGGTTGCAAAAGTCATCAAACCCCTGATTTAATACTTTGTAGAGCCACTCCTCGCTATAATTACAGCTATTAATCTCTTTGGATATGGCTGTATTAGCTTTGCACAAATAGATTGGGGAATATTTGTGCATTCTTCCTTGTAGTATTGCTCTAGTTGAGTCAAAGTGCTGAGTTTATAATAGTATAATCTAATGAGATGATCACTTTATCAAACCAAGTATTTCACTCATTCATTTTTAATAATCCTTCACAATTAAAATGTTATTTTCACTCTGATCATGAGCTTTATAATATGTACATACAACTCAAAAATACATTTATTGTATTTACCAGAGAGTAAGATATGACAAGGTATGATGACTTTCTATAGGCTCTGTAATTGTGTACTGTATGTTTACCTACTATGCTGTTACCTTTTGCTGTTAAATTTATATTTGTAGATTCAGGATGATTAATAGCCAGGATATTTTCTGACTAAAATAACCTCACAGCTGATTATAAGTGACGTTTGCCCTTTTGTTGAAGATATTTCCCTACTGTTAACTTCTAAAAATTTACCTCACAGCCTTTCTAGTTCACACCAAAATACTTCTGCCAAATATAACATTGCTTTTGGACCTGTATTTGATGGAATTTTGATGGTATTTTTTATTATTATTATTTACTGCAAAGTTCAGAGATTTAACACTTTAATTAAAAGGGGATTCTTAGGACAACAAGCCAGACTATCTGTTTCACTCAACCCTGTGACTGAGTAACTTTTGGTCTTGAACCCAAATGTAATAATTCGGTCCTATTTTTTAATAATCTATAAGTTCAATTATAAGTATATCGTTTTACACATCTGTTCATTGACAGTTGATTTTATCCTCACAGAAAAACAAGCAGGAAGACCATCAAGGATATGAAAGAGCCAGAAAGGCAGATTAAATAAGCAGCGAGTCCATGTAGATGGCCATTTCATTAACCGTACAGTAAAATCAGGTTAAGTGGCGATTAACTCTGAAATACTGCTGTTAAATTATTGCTATGAAAAGATGCAGCCTAACTGGATGCTTTTGGCCTTTTGGTTCCTGATGAACTGATTTGTGTAGTTTGAACTGCACAAAAATGCTAAAATGACTCAGAGTATGGTAGGCGTGATTCAGGGAAAATGTTTATTCTTGTGACTCACAACGAGGATGACGTGAGCGTTATCATATGTCTGGTTGAGAACAAACACACACACACACACACACACACACACACACACACACACACACACACACACACACACACACACACACACACACACACAGACCAAGAGACTAATTTGCCCGGAAACTGCACTGCCACAATATATGATTATTAACTCAGACATACTATTTCCCTCAGAGAACAAATGAGTCATGGCTATCAAGTCCAGTACATACGGTGTGTGTTTCTAAGACACACACACACACACACACACACACACACACACACACACACACACACACACACACACACATATATATATATATATATAATACAGAGCTGCAATCATAACACCATCTACCATCCATAACACTCAGAGCCGGTCCTAACCTCACTGGGGCCCTAAGCAAAATTCTGCTAAGTGGCCCTCCTACCTGACCCATGAGCCATGTAAACCATTTGCCACACATTCACACTTGACACCCCACTGCTCCCACTACAAACCTCCCTCCTTTTAAAAAAGTTTGCTCCATCTCTCGGTCAGAGTAAAACAATACAGAATTGAATGAGGTATAAACAAATCTTTATTGAATGGAATATTTTATAATATATACTCTGTATTCAACCATTTTGGAATCTGTAATCTTGCTGTAAGTCTTCGTGTCAGTGATTTTTGTGTCTGGCAGCACTGCACAGCTAATTTAGCTAGTGAGATAGAGACTAGAGACAGAATCACATCAACTTAACTTTACTGTTATTTGCTCTTGCTGACATCAAACTTGAAGAGAACACAAGTTTACCCGATTGCTGTTCTCGCTTTTCACTCTCATTGTGTTTCTTTTGTTCTCTTTTCATGGCCAGATGGATAGCTCTGCTCCATATTGTCATCTATACAGTAAACATTAACATGCACTGTAAAATGAGGCAGGGGGAAGGGGGCCTTGTGTAATTTGCGGGGCCCTACGCAACTTGCGTAATGAACGCATAGGGCCGATCGGCTCTGATTACACTCTTTTACCAAGTCAAGTCAAGAAGCTTTTATTGTCATATCAACCATATATAGCTGTTGCAGTACACAGTGAAACTTTCTCCAGGACCATGGTGCTACATAAAACAAATATAGAGCTAACCACAGCCTCTGTCAGCAATCACTGAGCTCTGAACTACTTCTCTGGCAGTCATGGTGCTGTTTTGACAGTTTATCAAATAGTTAAAAGTGTATGTTTATATAGACAACAATATAATACCAGAATATCCCTCACTGCATACTGTCTCACCCACACAAGTGCAAAAATAATGCTTGTTACTATTACTGCCAAACACCAGTGGAAATCTCCAACAAGAAATAATCCTTAGATGGAGAAACACGGCTTTTCCTATTGTCTATAAAGTAATAAGACAATCTAGTCGGTATTATACCTGCAGCTATACACAAGCAAATGAAGAGTAACCAACTATGACTATCCAACCCACTGTTCTTCCACTAGATAAAATGCCAGTATCATCAAGAGAGCACAAATAAATGCATCTGGGATATAAACAAAATTACAGGGCAATGTTTTTAAAACCCAGGAGCAGTCAGCAGTGCTACTATTTTGGTAAGAAAATTCCAGTAGAGATGCAACTTTCCAATTTATGTAATACTATTCTAAAAACATGTCCGATCCAATCCAAAAACAGTGTAGGGTTTCAAATCAATAACATCCTCAGTATTGATATCTGCAATTGGACGCATACTTTACAATCTGCAAATACACTTTTTCTCTAAAGTATTGTATCCGTAAAGTAATTCACTGTCTAAAGTAAACCCTGTCAGGATATATCTATAAGCATGAGTCTCCTCAGACAGGTCGTGGAGGTGGTGTTACTATCTACTGCTGTCACTTGCTCTGGCAACCGTGTATAGACCCCCAGGGCCCTATGCTGATTTTCTTAGAGAATCTGCAAAAAGAAATTTGAACCTATTGGTTTATTTTGATAAAGTGTTGATTGTAGGAGATTTTAACATTCACGTTGAAAATACAAACGATGCTTTAGGACTTGCATTTATGGACTTTCTAAACTGATTTGTGGTTACACAAATCACTATACCAACTCATTGTCCTAATCATATGCTAGATTTAATAATATCACAGATGTCAGTGATATAGATATCATACCTCAAAGTAGAGACATCACAGACCATTACATCATACTGTGCACACTACCTGTAAAACAGATTAACCTTCTCTCACCATATTATCAAACTATTATTCCCGACCACTAATTACAGATTCACAAATAATCTGCCTGATCTGTCTCAAGTTCTTACTATACCCTTAAACGCAAACGATTTAGATGAAATGACTAACAGCATAGGCACATAAATGTTTATTTGCACAATAGACACTGTTTCCCACATCCGATTAAAGAAGCTTAGAGTAAAAAAAAAAACCTGCACCATGGTATGATAGTCATATTCGCACCCTCAAGAAAGCAACCGTTAACCTCGAGCGAAAGTGGAAGAAAAGTAAGCTAGAGGTTTTTAGAATTGCCTACAAGGACAGCATGTCGAGCTATAGACAGGCTTTAAAAGCTGCTAGGGCTGAGCACTTTGGCAAACTTATAGAAAATAATCAAAACAATCCCAGGTTTTTATTTAGCACAGTGGCTAGTTTATCAAAAATATCAGATACCTGAAAACACTATTACTTCACAGTTCAGTAGTGAGGAATTTATGAGATTCTTTACTGATAAAATTAAAAGTATCAGGAACAAAATAGTTGATGTTCAACCCCTGACAGCATCTCATGATCCAGTCTCAGGACTGGAAGTGTGGGACAGGAAGAGCTAGATCAACATCATGTTTGTTAGCTCCTATTCCAACTAAATTACTGAAAGAAGGGTTACATACAGTTTAGAGCCTCTTCTTAATATTATTAACTCCTCGTTATCTTTAGGTCACGTTCCTAAATCCTTCAAGTTGGCAGCCCCTCTTTAAGAAGTTATTAGGCCCCTCATTAAGACACCTAATTTAGATCCAAAAGAACTATCAAATTACAGACCCATTTTAAACCTTGCATTTATGTCAAAAATATTAGAAATGGTTGTGTCTGTTCAATTGAGCTTCTTCTTGCAGGAGAACAATAGCTTTGAAGAGTTTCAGTCGGGTTTCCAGCCCCATTATAGCACAGAAACAGCACTTGTTAAAGTTACAAATGTTCTTAGCTTCGGACCAAGACTGCATATCACTATTAGTTCTACTTGACCTTATTGCTGTGTTCGACACTATAGATCGCAACATTCTCCTAGATCGCTTACAAAATTACACATGTATTCACACAGGGACAGGCATTAAGATGGTTTAGATCCTACCTGTCTGATCAATATAATGTTGTAGCAGTAAATAAAGAATCCTCCAATTTATTGCCAGTTAATTATGGGGTCCCTCAAGGACCAGTCTTAGGACCTCTGCTTTTCTTAATATACATTATTATAAGGCATGGAATTAGTTTTTATTGTTATGCTGACGATGCCCAGTTATACATCTCATCATTACGAGATGAAATATCTAAATTGTCTAAATTATCCAGGTGCATTGAAGATATAAAAGACTGGATGACCCGTAATTTTCTGTCGTTAAATTTTGTTAAAATAGAAATATTACTTATCGGCTCAAAACCCAGTACACAGTAGTTCTCACACTTCAACTTCTATTTAGAGGGATGTACTGTAACTGCTATCTCGACAGTGAAAGACCTGGGTGTTATATTAGACAGCAACTTGTCTTTTGAGAATCATATCGCCCATATTACAAAAACAGCCTTCTTCCACCTTAAGAAATATTGCCAAGCTAAGAAACATCCTATCTGTATCTGATGCTGAGAAGCTAATTCATGCATTCATGACCACTAGACTGAACTATTGTAATGCGTGTTTGTAAATACTAGGTGGTTGTCCTGCATCTTCAATAAATAGGCTACAGTTAGTCCAAAATGCAGCTGCCAGAGTTCTCAACAGAACAAGAAAGTATGACCATATAACCCCAATTTTATCATCTCTACACTGGCTACTTGTTAAGTTACTTATGTACAAGTATCTAAATGGTTTAACTTCCACGTATCTAACCAGTCTGTCTGAGATCACAAAACCCAGGACTTCTGGTAGTTCTCAGAAAATCTAAGTCTACTAAAGGTGGTAGGGCGTTTTTGTATTTAGTTCCCAAAATTTTCCTGATAGTGTTTGGGGCTCAGACACACTTTCCTAGATCAGATGTAGATTAAAACTCTTCAGTCAGGCGTACACATAATACTGTACTTCCCATAATCTTGTGCTCTATTTGTGCTCTATCTATTATTCCATTTGTGTTACGTGTAATGAAGTATTCAGACATTCTTAGAGGAGATGCCAAATTCATGTGGTCTTTGAGGACAACAACCTCCTAATCAATACACAATTGCCAAACTGTATATTTATAATCACACCCTCCAGTATCACCCAAATGAGGATGGGTTCCTCTTCCATGCAAGGGAGTTTTTCCTTCCCAAAGTCACCTCAGTCACATCAAGTTTGCTCACTGGGGATAAATACAAATACATTTAAATATAAGTCTAATATTAATCTTGAATGTTTGTATTATATTAATATTTGTATAATATACATTTTTTTGTATTATGTTTCTTATGTTCTGTAAAGCTGCTTTGACACCATGTCCATTGTTAAAAGCGCTACACAAATAAATTCGAATTGAATTAAATTGAATTGAATATAACAGTATTTACTATTAAAATTTATCCTGGTCTTTATTAAGCTGAGCATAAAATATCAAGAAATACTGCTACTAAGGATGTATTCATCACAGAGATGGGCTACATTGAACCTATGTAAATCGCATTACTTTATAATTGGCCTGGACAACTTAATCCATCCTCAGCGAAGATCCAAGCCAGCCAGAGATGACCAAGGCTAACAGTACCATGCATCTCAAGTAATTAGATCATTAATGCCATTAATGTCAAATCATTTTCATTACTCACTTCTTACTGATATCTATAGTTTCTTTGGAGAACTGAAAGCCAACAGCAATAGTAGCGATGTTTAACAAAGAACTGTATTAAATCCAGTGCCATTGCCTGACAGTTTGAACAACATTGAAACTAAAGTTATGTGATCTAAGTACACACAGAAAACCTTCGACTCTAAAAAGTATGATGCTATTAATTAATTAATACTGTAAGTATTCATTTTGTCTGATACTGTTGTTAACCTGAACTTAATGAAATTATTTTCTGACCAGGAGTGCAAATAAGTTAAATAAAGTAAAGTATTACCCGTAGAAGTAAAGTGCAAGGTAATGAAAAACTGTAGCAGTTACTGTAAGCTCTGTAAATTGTGCACTAAAAATTATAGTTCAGAAGGATGACCTATGAGGGAAGAAAGCTATTCCTAAGATGACTGGGACAAGTACCGGCTCCCGTAGCGCTTCCCTGAAGGGAGGGGGAAACGGTCCATAACTGGAATAAGAGGAGTCTTTGATGATGCCCCTGACCTTCCACATGCAACGTCCATTGTGGATTTCTGTAATTGCACGGAGCTGGACAGGTACAATATGTTTAGCAATTTTTACTACTCGTTGGAGAGTCTGTCTTAGAAATTGTGGTATTGGCATACAACACTGAGATGCAGTTTGTCAGAATGCTCTCAATTTTACAGCACTAAAAAAAATCAGCAGTATTTGTGCAGATACAGTAGATAAGCCTTCTCCAGTCTTCTTAAGAAAAACGGAACCCTATGTCTTCTTAACCATGGCAGTAAAGTTATGGCTCCAAGTCAGAATTTGAAGCTAGTCACCTCTTCTCAACTTATGTAAAGAAAGGTTTGTAGATGAATCGTCTGGCTCTGTTGTGAGTCACCAAATAAGACTTCATGTGACACTTTAATTGCACACAGGTTCACAAAATTAATCAGGTCACTTCTAATGGTAACTGGTTGCTTTTTATTTCTAAATATTAATATTTCCGTCCACTTTAGTATTATAGGCCATGATATATAACCCTAAATAAATACACTGACATACAGTATAACCCCAAATAAATTCATTATAAGTTCACAGGTTGTGAATACTTCCTGTTTCAATGGACATTAAAGTAGAAAAATGTATATTGATAAGAGACAAAATTATCTATATGGATGAAGTTATGAACAGGACTTAGGGTAAGTGTAATTGTTACCTGAAAAAAAATATCAATCACACTATGCATAAAGATTTATGAATTTGATGACTTCAATTTAGTATTCTGTGGCTCCAGTACATTCATTGGTCTGCACAAGTGTGTGTTCAATCTAGGATGTCCTGGATCACGTGGTATTTTATACGCGATTTCAGCATGTGCACAAGCCATCTCTGAATATGTGTAACTTTCCCTGCATAAATATTGACCAAATTGAGATCTGCAGACTCAGCTTTCCCTGAGCCTCAGAAACCGCACTGACCTCCACCTGTTCACTGCAGCTTCTTTGTGCCTTTTACTCGACCGAGTGTAGATGTTTTTGCATGGTAATCGTTCTACCTTGCATTGTTATTGCTGTTGTTGAGAAGGATGTGAGGCTGCACTACAACTGAACTACTCATGATCTACACCCTGTGCTCTAAAAGGAATTCAAGGTTGAGAGTTTGTAAGTTTGATACAAGACTCTCGATTCAATACATTCTTCAGACTGTGTAATAAATTGGGTTATATGTTAAGGCTGGGCAAAAAAATGCTATTGATTTTTTTTTTTTTTTTTTTTTTTTGAGCAATTTTCAATATTTATTTTCAATATTAATTTTCAAGTAGTAAACACTTTTGCATAATTTTTTCAAGATCCTCAATGTTGTTGCATCCACTGCGAGTCTTCCTGGACATAATGATGCTACTGTAATTACGCCATGTAAAGGTCACATAGCTGAAAGGCAAATGGAAAGGAAGAAGATTTTTTTGGGATTTTACAAATAAATAACAGTAAAAACTTGATTGGACTCAGAAACTCCTAGTTTCTTGTTGTTTTAAGTAGCTTTATGTCTTTAAGTAGCATCAGGTTCCTGAACGAATGCTGTTTCATTTCTCTATGTACTGCAACATATACTGCAGATATGGTTAAAATGACAATTAAAAAAAACTTGATTTGACTTGATTTGATGAGCTTGAGAGCTGAACATCCAGTGAAGATGATTGACAAGCGGCAAAAAGAGATCATGCAATTCCAGTGATATAGAAGAGGTTTGGATTTCAAAAGCTGCATATACAGCATGTTTGTTGTAGAATGTGTAGGCGATGTGTGCGAAAGAAGACGGGAAGCCCAACAAAGCTTTTCTCATACTTGAGACGGTATCATCCTTTGAGTATACAGAGAAGCATAGACTGTATGCAGTCCAACACTGCTAGCACTAGCATCCAAATTCATAAACAAGCCTCTTCTTGTAGTCTGGCAGTAAATCCCTGCAGAAGTCGCTTGTATCTACCTTTTCGATTAGGAGTTCAAAAAGAAGCAAGGATAGTATGAGAACAATTTTGTATTTTATAGCGAAGTACATGCTCCCGTTTAGAACAGTAGAAACTAGGGTTCAAAAGGGTAATGAAAGTGCTTGATCCCATTGCTTTGAGGCATACATGTAATAGCTATGTTGATTAAATAAATAATAAATAACTGTTCAGTAATCTTAAATTTTGAGATAAACAGTAATGGCTTCAGTCAGCAGCAAGCAAGGAGTTTTGTTTTTCTTCCAAAAATTTAAGGTGCATACTGTAGAAGCACTGCAGCATACTAGTAAGTTCTGGTGCTTACTGAATATTACAGTGTCCTGAAAGTGCCAGATATCTGTCCAATATCTGTCACAAAAGCTCATACACTATGACTATTACCATGACTGTCATCACCTTACTTGAGGTTATAAGCTCCTTGTTCTCTAAAATTCGATAAAAACAGAATACACACAAAGAGCTACAGTACTACACACACAGCGCAAACACACTGCTGCATTCTGGCTGCCTTTCCTTGCTGATTCAAGTCAGGCCACAATGCTCACTGCAGCAATTGTGAATCATATATTCGGTCACGGAGAATTTCGGCATTCGAAAACACATCCAGCACTAAAGAGAGCTAAGTGACTACTAAGTGATAACAGCAGAACTGAAAAAAAAAAACCACTGTGCACAACTTTACACACCCCCTTGAGAGCCACATCAGTGAATGTTTCATTTGGTTTCATTCTGACACATTTGTTTTTTTGTATATGCTGATAAGTTACTGTCCCCTGATTATATATTTTCCAGCTCTATGCATTTTGTCTAGGTCTTTTTTTTTTTCATTTAAAACATGACAAAATGAAAAGGATTAATGTTCAGGTAAAGGGTTAATGTTTAGATGCGGTGTAATCATTGATATAGTCATGACTGTGTTTGAGTCACACATCAAATCTGTTTCTCTCTCTTTTAGCAGTCTGCTATGTTTTTGTCTGTGGACGTTAAACCGAATAGTTATTATTGCTAATAGTCAGCATTTTGCCATAAGAGCACTCTTATTCCTCCCAAGTGAAATGTTACTGTAGATCACCCAATCCAACCCATTGTATGCTGACTTTGCCAATGTCTGACAAGTATTTAGTTATGTCCTGAGTTTTTGTAATTGCCATGACATTCTAACTTCTTAGCTGGTAATAAAATGATTATACAACTCCCTCTCTGCTTAAAACATCGTCTTTAAACATCTGTCTTTATAAGGCATCAATTTCTGATAATCAAATGGTTTATAGTGATATTTTAAAATGCTAAAAGACACAATCGGTAAAAAATCAATCACACAAGCCTACTGTGTTATTATTAAATTATTATACATTGATAATGTCGACTCATCTGAAAGGGAAAGATACTTTAAGGTACACATTCCGACGATGCCTATCTTTAGGTATCTAAATGTACAGTAAGTGTTTAGACTTACTGTAAATTTGTGTATACTATAACAACTTTACTACTGTATATATTTACAGGTCGTTTCGAACAGATGTTTTTAGTTCCTTCATCCATAATACAGTATCATATGGTAGAGCCATTTCATTCTTGGACTGAAGTTGTTGAAGTTTCTAGGTCTATCAAATACATTTGAATTCCTGTGCTTTATTAAACCCTATTCAGGATTTAATGTGATGATGAGAACAGACTTTTGTGCCTGTACTACAGCCAAACTTCGGTAAAGTCTGTAGGAACAATTATAATTCTTGATAATAAGATAAGGCAGTAGTGGGTGAATTATGTTTTAAAGCTTTGCTATGTTTTTTAACTTTGATATTTCACGTTACACAGCACAAGTTACCATTTGTCCTTTAAACAACCTTCTCTGGAAACAGTATTTTTTATCATTTCAGTCTGAATAATCTGCTTGCTTTTATGTTTTCAGCTTTAAGAATTCAATGACTTAATATGAAGATTACTGCATTGTTAATTGTCAACTGTTACTTTCAGTTTTTAATGCATTTTCATATCTGCTTTTTTCATTTAAAAATCTCATCTTGTTCATAAATTATTCGGTTTAAAACAGGTGTTTTGAAATGCTGTTTACCGTTTCCTTTTTACTTTGCTGTTATGACAGATATAAACAAAATTTTCATTGGTTAGTGATTCATACTAGAAATAAAGTATGAAAAGTATTTCCCTGTATAAATACAATGTAATACTGCAGTCATACTGATATTAAGTCAAGTCAAGTCACTTTTATTGTCACATCACCACAGCGCGTGCCTTGGTGAGTGAAATTCTTCGGAGCGAGCTCCAGAAATTGCAGAAACAATTAACATACAGTGAAATGAACAGGTGAAAATGTGCAAATGTGAAAATGTGCATTATGCTCATACATAGTCAGTACACACAGTGAACTAATAGACATACTTACGGTAGCACTATACAGTATATGTAATATACATATGTATATATATATATATATATATATATATATATATATATATATATATATATATATATATATATATATATATGTGTGTGTGTGTGTGTGTGTGTGTGTGTGTGTGTGTGTGTGTGTGTGTGTGTGTGTGTGTGTATATATATATCAAATATGTTAAGGTGCAACAGAAATGTCATGGATGTGAATCGAATGGTATCCAGTGGTAACAGATAGATTATTGTATTAAATGCAGTGTGTAAGTATATTCCTTTAGAAAATTGTAGAAAAAAAAATCAGTCCTGTATAGATAATGTAAAAATACAGAAAAAATACAGTCTGGCAACCCAACTGCCAGCATTTTACTATAAATTTTACACTGTATTATTGGATCTCTAATGGCTGCATATTTCATTTGTTTGTTTGTTTGTTTGTTTCTTTCTTTCTTTCTTTAGTCATTTGTTGCGAAATTATAGATGTGAAATTATAGATGTGTATAGGTGAAAATCCGCGAAGTAGGATTGGCCCTAAGTTTGACTTTTTCACTGATGGTCATCATCTTCCTCTTCCTCTTGGGTTCACTAGAGGAATCTTTTGCAGGGGCATGACGCTTAGGAGGCATTTTAAGGGCTTAAGGAAAAGTTCATTTCAAACACAATACGCGAGACACAGTTGACAGTGTGAACGAGAGTGGCGAGATACAACAAAGGAAGAAGCTGGGAGAGGATGCGATGATGTGCAGCCTATCAGCTCAGATCTTGCGCCGGGAACCAATCATGTACATTGTCTGAGTGCCCGTGGGTATGTACAAAGCTTCTGAGAGAGTTTCTCTCTTTGTCTGGCATCCATTTTTATTTTTCAATGAATATTTTGAAAAATCAGCGATGCACTGAGGCCGCGAAACTTGAACCGCGAAACTTGAACTGCCAAGTGGCGAGGGATATATCTATATATCTCTAATTCTTCTCCCAGTTTGTTACATTTTTGCTTAGAACTATATAGATAATGTATGCAGAGTAAATGCAGTGTTTGTGAAGGATGGATAAATCTACACAAAAGATGCTGATATTCTTGCAGATTTTTTCATTTTGATTAAGTATTGTATTTATTTCTTTCCATCTCAGAAAGTAACAGGGTATGCAGTGTTGCAAAGAGCCAAAAAGTACTAAAGAAAAAAAACAAACAGTTGGTGACACTTTAAAATGGCCTGATGTAGTGTACCTTAACTATATAAAACGGTATGGTGCAATATAAGCTCCCGATGTTTTATTTGATCAGTGCCTCATTGTGCACAAATTTTGGGGTGTTCAGTGATCCGTTTTCAATAGAAAGGGATATAAAAACAGAATGTGTGTCGTCAGCTGCTCTGCTAATGGCCCTCTCACACCTTCGGTTGATACTGCACTCTGGTCTGGCTGTCTTTCCCTTTACAGCAATGCAAAACTCCTTACTGCAGGAAAATTACACAAGACTGTACCAGCACAGCACAATGTCAGCACAATGTCCCATTAACACCCATTAAACCAGTGGAGGGACTTTACTGGTTATTACGGGGCAGTAATAAAACAAATCCACTCTGAGCAAAGAGCAGATAGTATATAATAATAAGATGATTATGATCATTGTATTCGACAGTCTAAGACGATGGCTAAATCAAACACCTGCTAACTGCCTGAGATCTCATTCGGTACTTATGTCCAATCTTATCCAAAGCATGAGCCACGCCTGAGTCTACTGAAATCCAAGATCGACGGATTAAACGGGTGGCATCAGGTAAAGCTCCTGTCTGATTGCAAAGAAAACCTGTATCCATGGTAATGCTTGGTAGAGAATGTTCCAGCAAACCCAGTTTTTTTTTTTTTTTTCAAAAGAAAAAATGCAAATAAGCCTCAAAATTTCTGTTTATTAATGTCAAATACCATTATGCCATCTTCCCAGATAGTTATAAGTAAATATACTAAATAAAATATTCCTCACAGGTTACACAATAAGCTGGGATTTGACACATCTTACATCACAAGAAATTCGATTACGCTTTGAATATCTTGCACAGTACAGTATGTGCTGGACCCCACTAGCAAAATTGACCACACTGTTGACTTGTTTATTTCTCACTGTATAGATGTGTCTTGTTTAAGCTGTGAGTGTGCTACTACCATGCAATAACCATGCAATAACCATGCAACCTTTCCTTACATAAATAAAAGACATTATTCTCACAAGATGTTTCAAAATGGCTCATTGTTATTTCAAATGTTTATTAGTACAATGAATCTTGTCTTGAAGCCATTAGTCCATGGACTGACTGACAATCAAAAATATAACCCACGATTCTTTTTTTCGAGTATGCATCGACTTATCAAGGGCCCACACATATTAAAGTGACAAAATATGGGGCCTTTTCTGCAGCTTTCAGCCATACAATTACTGCTATTAATAAGAAATAATGAGCTTGGATCACTGAACAAACATTATAACATATATTTCATCACACAGCCGTAACATTCGCGGACTGGAGCATCAGCCGTCCACTGTAGCAAATAGACAAAAACGCAGGGAAGGTGACTAACACAATTTATTTACATTAGACTAACACAAACTTTCTATAAATATAAAACCTAGACATAGCTTTACATGGTTTATTTGGAAATCTTCAACACCATAAACATTCCAGTTAACATCGATAATGACTCACAAACACAATGACAATGGACCAGACACATATAGGGCATCTAATTAAAATCCACAAGGAACAGGTGCAATGCCGGGAAACATGAGACAGGTAGCATCACTCACATAAACACGACGATATAACAAGTACGCGATAAGGAAACACCTACCAGCCAATGAGCAGAAAGAGGAGGTTTTAACATTGACATGGAGGATAAAAACAAATAAAGCGAAGAAATGCTTACGATAAGGCAAGAAGTAGGACGTGTTAATATAGCATCAGCTTTCCAGCGCTGGAGAGAACTGAAGGAGCAGGAATTTCGCCGCATATTCACAGATTGGAGTTTTCCGAGTCAATAACTCCTGAGCTAAACGCTGTTACTACACAAATAACACCTCTTTTCTATTGTAGTAATGTAGAGAGGCAGCTACAACCACGTTTTGTGTAGTAACAGAAACTCCAATCTGTGAATATGTGGCCGACTTTACTTAAGACGCCGAGGCACTTTTTTCCTTCTCGATAGGTGAGTAACGTTGGTTTTGCTTTGTTACACAGAACTAATATATGCCTTTGTCCTTTGCATGATTATGCTTGTGTGTCATTTTTTCTTGTTTGTTTATCAGCAATCGTATTGTTCTTCCCTTCAGCTATGATAAAGACACATTTCTTTCCATTAGTTGCCTGGGTTACGTATGTATGTGTGGGCGGAGCTATCAATACCCATTTGGGTTAGGGGTGTGTTTGTTTTGGTGTTTTTATATGTCGACATTGGCTTTCAAAATTCAGAGACCCTACCTTTAAATGTGTGACCAAGTCCTGCTGTTAGCATGTGGCACAATGACCAGGCCTGGGGCTTGTTATTCCTTCTACAAGTGCTTTTAAATGTTATATTACAGCTATTTGTTCTGGTTTTGCTCCAGACTTGTCATTGGTCTGTTACGGACTGTGTTCACCTGTCCAGTGTTTGGCTCTTAATTAGTTTGCCTTCATATATCATATGTCTGTCACAGTAAGACACAAATTCTCATATACGTGTGTAATCTATTTATAAACCTAATGTTAATAATGCTTTTTTCTCACCTACTTTTCTGGGTGCCTTGGGTGTCTGTGTCGGTGGTGACCCTGCATGTTATATACTGTTTCTTAGATTCTTAGAGTTATTAAAGGCTGTTTACATGACAGAAAGTTGTAACTATAATAATAATTTACTGCTGTAAAACAAGGCAAGCCAGAGGTTACAGGTAGTAAAGAACATTTCCAAAAGCTAGGTCACAAATCCAGTTCTCATATTTGATAGTGATCTTAATTACAAAAATCATATTATTAACGTCTGAAAAAGAGAATATCACATCTGAAATGATTGTTATATGATATGTTACATCAACTAGATAATTAAGTGGTCATCCCCAAATGACGGGAACAGAGTAAGACTAAAAATTCTTTTTAAAAACATATTTCAATTTACATTTAATCTGCTTGTACAGTACATTATAGCTCAGTGTACATTTTGAGTACCTTTTAATGATCCATTTGAGTCTGGTTGCTGAGAAAAGTTTCTGGTTTCTTCCTTATATTATTCCAGTGAATTTTCACACTGTTACCTCCAGTTTTCTCATTAGGGACATACTGTATTTAAAATGTATATTTTAAATGGTGAACTTCTTATATTTGTGTAAAGGTGCTTTGCAACAATTCCCATTGGGAAACTATACAAAAAAAATTGAAATGAATAGAAGTTTTGAAGGTTCTCTTAAGTATCTGTTTGTTTTCCAGTGAAAAACCATTAGCTACTCTACGTTGACCTGTACTGTGTGATGGTGCTTTATCCAAAGTGTGTTAATTGTGTTAAGCTCAAGATCCACCATAATGCTAGTGAGGATTAAGTGTTTACTGAAGACCAGAGATTTTAAAATACGCTGTATACCAGATAGGTGTCATGATCTTGAAGGCATTTTGTCCAATACAATTAATCAATAAATAGACAGAAATTTATTTCTTTTTATTGTTACTTACAACATTTTTGTGAGGACCTTCATGGGCCATAAATAAACCTCAAATCTAAAATAAATTGTAACAAAACTTTAATCGTAGTACACAATAAAGTGTCAGTTGTTTTTTCCCCAGGAAAGCAGTATATAAGAAAAGCTTTCCCATACAGTATAACTTCCCCCAGAAGTTCAAAACTGTCAAATATTCCTGTCCTCATGTGGACATTTGTTGAAAATAAGCCCACACACACACACACACACACACACACACACACACACACACACACACACACACACACACACACACACACACACACACACACACACACACACACACACACACACAGCTCAGCAGTTCCACCTCCCTTCCAGCTGCTGCTGTGCTAGCTGAACAACACATTGTTTTATCCCACACATCATTGCCTCTGCAGCACCAGGCACCTAATAAAACCCCCAAATATCTTTTAGGTGGAGCTTGTGAAAGAGAGGTGGTTAAAGTGGCGTGAATCTTTTATGAGAAAAGCGATGAGAGTTTAATTGCATAAAAGATGAGAGCAAAGATCTACCAAAGATATTTACTGCATCATCAATGATTTAGTATAACATAGGCAGATTTTTGACAATATTTCAAGTGTCTAAACTTAAGAGAAATTAGTTGAGACCATAACTGTGCACTTCCTGCCTATTCCTGGTGTGATGGGGATGTCTACGTAGGAGGGAGATATAATGCACAGCAGGTCAAACAGCACCAGAATACTGCAGCAACGTTTCTGTGGTAACTGGGCTGTTGTAAAATGTCAAGCGTGAGAAAAAAAAAAACGGCTGATGGGGATAATGGAAAATACTGACATTAGTCGCATTTCATGTAAAAAGAAGCAACTAATTACAGCAGACTTATTTATGCAAGATACATGCTGACTAAAGCTAGGAGATAAAGATCGTCATCATTAACATCCTCATCCTCATCACCATCTTCATTATTATTACAGCTTCAAATTCACTTAAAGAGAAAAAAATATATTTATACCTTATCATAAAATAGTGCTCTAGAGACATAATTGTGTACAGTGTTTTTGAATGTGTGGTCTGACATGTTTATACACTGTAGAGTTTTACAGAATTCAAGTCCAAGATCACGTCCTTAATTTGAAAAGTAAATATACATACTGTACATCTCTAATGTGCAAACCACTAGAGAATGAAGCAAGGAAAAACTACCAAAAGGGATCCCTTCCTCGTGTGGGTGACACCGGACTGTGTGATTATAAATCATTACTCTTCCATACTATATGCATATCATAAAGTCCGGTAGGGCTAAGTGTGTTTACAGGAACTTCACAATGAGCAGCATTACAGTTTTAATCTTAAGTCTCATTGTATGAAACTGAAATGACTAAATTAATCGCTTCTTTTGCACACAGGAACCTTTTTATAAAAACCAAATAATTACCAAGGTTAAGGTGAAAGGTACCGCGTGCATCCTCCGAGACACATGAAGCCAGTCATCAGTTAGTTTTGAACCTCATGCTCACGCTATGTCAATTCGATTCAATTCTAATTATACTGCACTCTTATAAATTGGCATTAATAGAAATTCAGGATTATACAGTACAATCCAAAAGTTTGGACACACCTTCCAAAAGTTTGGACACACCACCTTTTCAACAGGACAATGACCCCAAACACACCTCCAGGCTGTGTAAGGGTTATTTGTCCATGAAGGAGAGTGATGTTTTGGGGTGAGCTGGACCGCAGGGTGAAGGCAAAAGGGCCAACAAGTGCTAAGCATCTCTGGGAACTCCTTCAAGACTGTTGGAAGACCATTTCAGGTGACGACCTCTTGAAGCTCATCAGGAGAATGCCAAAAGTGTGCAAAGCAGTAATCAAAGCAAAAGGTGGCTACATTGAAGAACCTAGAATATGACATATTTTCAGTTGTTTCACACTTTTTTGTTATGTACGTAAAGTATATAATTCCACATGTGTTAATTCATTGTTTTGATGCCTTCAGTGTGAATCTACAATTTTCATAGTCATGAAAATAAAGAAAACTCTTTGAATGAGAAGGTGTGTCCAAACTTTTCTGTCTGTACTGTATATTTTAATTTATATCTATTAAGCAATTGATGACAAGGATAAAGTCCTTGAAACGATATGCAGAAGAAACCTGCATACCTGCATTAAAATGGAACCAAACTCAAAGGGAAACCCATCATCACCCGATAGGATGAATATAAATCATTACTTTTGTGTAACTGTTCATTATAGAGTCAAGTAGTGCTACAGGTTTTAAAATGAACTAAGCTTGATCATCATTTGAGATTTAACTCGGAGTTTTTCATATCAAACTGAAATGATCCACTGTGCAATGACTGAAACTTGAATGTTAGGAATTGTTCTTTAGATTATTAAGGTAGAACATCAAACACCACGGACTTCTGCCATATTCTGCTCCCAGTCATTTTCCACTGAGACAGGCAAAAAGGATTTCAGTAGTCAGATCAGTTCAAATCAAGCAAAGAAAAAGAAGAAAATGTGTTTTTTTTGAATAAGAAATGTATTTTGCTGCGTGGCCAACAATTCAATGTGTTAATGTGGTTATGGTTTAGAAATGCTGAAATCAGTGCAAGGAACACAACGAGGTAACGATTATCTTCTGAAGTCAAAATCGCATCACGACGCTACGCTATTGTATCATATATCAAATTAGAATTTCGTGTATCATCCATGTGGATATTCATGGTGACTGCTGAAGTGTTAAGAGCATTAAATACTGAGCAAATTGAGCATCCTGAATATACTGAAGTAAGTTTTACCTACTACGCTATGGCAAAGAATCTTTCGAACTACCTGAGAGCTGAAGCAGAGAGTTGTTGAGCTAAAGAGTTGTACTTTAATAAAGGAACCTAATATATGTAACAAATAACGTGCAATAAAATTTCAAACTCTGTGGTAAATACTGTTTCCAGAGAGCAGAACGAGCTACTTTCAGAGAGAACAAAAATGTTGTCAGGATTTTATTCAATAGCATTCATGAACAGTATGAAAGAGGGCCACTTTTTGAAAAAAGAATTAATAACACTATGTACGAAACTGCTGTATGTTGGTCCAGGGAAATATCTTGCAAACTGGGGTATTGCTTTTGCTGTATCGACCTACTAATTTTCACCTTCCACATGAGGTGAGTGAGGAGATGAGGAGATGAGGTTAGCCTAGGTGTTAAAGCTTATTCACTTGAATGAATGCAAATATATAGACCCCTTCACTTAGATGAGACAAAGCAGATGGGGGTTTAATTCTATTGTTGTTTAATGTTGTTGTTTAATATTAAGCTGAAAGCACACGGTGTGATGTAACAAATACCGCAACCATGTCTATTTTCAACCATCCGTTTTCTGTATCGTTTGTCCTACACATGGGTCACGTGGAATCTGGAGTCTATCCCAGGGGAACTCAGGCACAAGGCAGGGGGGGAAACCCTGGCCATTCATAGCAATGTCTAAGAGTCATCCATCAAGATGGACAGTCAGGTTCACGGTTTTATCAGCACACCATTGCTTTATATGTTAGAGTTATGATGTGCTTACCCACAAAATTCGTCATCACCTAAGATCTATCAGACATTTTAACTCACGATTTATGTTGCCCACCGTTAGCTAACCAAATATACTAGTTTCCATCATGCATCGCTGTTGGTATTGATTCGTTGGTACGTTGGGTCAGCTTGCTTTTTCACCTCAAGAGAGTAGCTTCAGCGTCCGTTCGAAATCAAGCCGAGGTGGCTTCAATCTGTTTAATGCAGATCAGTGTGTGATTAATGCGTTCATGTACAACTACATGAAATGAACTATGAGAGAAATTTCACCAGGTTCTGAAACAAAAGCTACAAATGTACCAGAGAGAACATACAAGCGCCGGGTGGAGGCATGAATCAAACCCCTAAACATGTCCAATGTTCTAATCGTTAATCCTGCTCATGACTGTTTTACCATATATTAATACAGAAGGTTGAAGAATGCAGTAATCCAGTCAATGCAAAATATCTTATAAAGTAGGTGTTTTCAGCACATCCGTGACATAGAAGGTGTTGTACATACTGTATTATACAAGCATGTTTTCATTCTGAAATGAAGCATTTCATTTAGCAGCCGATCAATAGATCATTACGACACACAGTCTAAAGCTGTACATTCTGGCTTAGTTCCACATGAGCCTCATCTGTCAATCTCCTATTTAATGGAGTCAAATTCGATAATAGGGTTTTTGTGTGCTGTGTTTGCAGGACAAAGTACTGTTTGTGAGAAACTATAACTGTGAAGTGCGTAAATAAAAAAGAACACCCAAACAAAAAGAAAAAAAAAAATAAAAAGGTTGATTTTAATGTTTTGTTTTTCTTCTGTTTGGTTGTTTTTTTTATGGAAAAAAAATAATAAAATGATAATTCCAAATGTTTGATAATGATCATTTAAAATTTGTCAAAATTTCAATTTAAAAAAATGTTTGTTGTAATGTTTTAGTTATATAAAAAATGTCTATCTATCTATCTATCTATCTATCTATCTATCTATCTATCTATCTATCTATCTATCTATCTATCTATCTATCTATCTATCTATCTATCTATCTATCTATCTATCTATCTATCTATCTATCTATCTATCTATCTATCTATCTATCTATCTAGTGCACAAACTAACCCCCTAAATGAACAAATCACTTTAAAAACCTTTCACTGATGATGACAAAATCACATTGTTTCTGGAAAAATGCCAAATTAAGAAAGATTCTTTTCGCAGTTAATGTTATTGATCACAAGCTATCAAAGTTATCGATCGAACCCATTCCGAGTCAATTAGATCTGAAATACAGGATGTCCTCATTCGACTGCATACAAATTCACATTCTACTCATTAAGACGCCATTAGAGGCAGAGACACCACTCATTAAAGCATGTTAGCGGTAGCGGTTAGAGGTACTGTACTTTCCTCTCATCAGTCCTCAGCTACAACGTAGTATTATGAATTAGCATCTGACTGCAAGTTGAGGTTTCCATGAGGCAACGTGAAGGAAGGAGGAGAACAGTGAGAAGTGTTTTTAAATGTATCTACTGTAATCTACCTCATCTGACAATGATTTATCATGGAAGGCTTTACTGGGGCTCGTGCCGCAGTAAAAGTGGTCTAACGAGGCAGCGTGCATTTTGATATATGTCTGTAAATGAAGTGGTGTGGATCTAAACTTTTGCTAGAATATATTGATGTCTTTCTGTGTGACATGCATCACACAAATCAGTTCTATTTAAACGAGCATTACAGCCCAAATCAGCTATACTGGGTGCATGAGTGGAGTGTAAACCTCATGGAAATGATCACCAGCTCCTGAATTCTTGTCATTGCCTCATTTCCTGTTTCAGGGCTATTTTGTAGTTTAGTTTCTTAACATACATGTTATGAACTGGTTAGATATGAAATCTTGTTCTCGAGTTGTATAAAGCTGTCTTGAAGGTATGTTTGCCATGGCTTTGTTGCTATGGACTTGTAACAGTTTCCCTGTTACTCGTGTACCAGGAGTACTCTTAATGCAGCTACAGTATGTAATTACCAACAGAGAAGTACTGTAGGGGTCGATCTGTCCAGGTGATACAGAAAACCACTATTAAAAGTAGGGTCTCTGATTTTTGAAAGCCAATGTTGACATATAAAATCACCAAAACAAACACGCCCCTAACACAAACGGGTCCCACCCCTGTATCGTCAGCTCCGCCCACACATACATACGTAACCCAGGCAACTAATGGAAAGAAATGTGTCTTTATCATAGCTGAAGGGAAGAACAATACGATTGCAGATAAACAAGCAAGCAAAAATGACACACAAGCATAATCATGCAAAGGACAAAGGCATATATTAGTTCTGTGTAACAAAGCAAAACCAACGTTACTCACCTATCGAGAAGGAAAAAAGCACCTCGGCGTCTTAAGTAAAGTTGAATTTCCAGAGTAAATATCTCCTGAGCTAAACGCTGTTACTACACAAAACGCGGTTGTAGCTGCCTCTCTACATTACTACGATAGAAAAGAGGTGTTATTTGTGTAGTAACGGCATTTAGCTCAGGAGTTATTGACTCGGAAATCTCCAATCTGTGAATATGCTGCCAACTTTCTGCTCCTTCAGTTCTCTCCAGCGCTAGAAAGCTGATCCTATATTAACACGTCCTACTTCTTGCCTTATCGTAAGCATTTCTTCGCTTTCTTTCTTTGTTTCATCCTCCATGTCAATGTTAAAACCGCTTTCTGCTAATGTCACACATGCGCACTGAACATTCTCTCCGCACATATTGACAAGCCCCGCCCCTTTCTGCTCATTGGCTACACGTTTGTTTTGATTTTTGTTTTGATTTTTGTTTATTAATCGGCCCGACTCAGTTTTCTGAAGCATTTCTTAAAAATCGGAGACCCTGCCTTTAAGGTAACAAAGAAGGAGTCAGGCAGGAAGTAAGTCTCTATCTCCTTTGGAGCAGCTTACCTCATGGTGGTTTGGGCCTTTGTACCCTGGTTGAGGAACTTAATAGTTCTCGGCTCAATCGTAGTTTATGTTCAGAGCATGGTGGATTTAATAGTTTAGGTATTTATCCTACACCTTGGTGACCATGGATGTTTATTGCTTTACAAAGATTACGCAAATAAGAAGACGTTTATAGGATAAAGCAAACCAAAGACTGTACTTTGGGGGTGTATATTGCTTTATTGTAAACTGTGGGATTCTTGGTGTGGTCCTGACTTGGCTGAGTCCTTTCATTTATTGTAACATTTAAACTATTATCAACGGAATAGGTGTTACAGACTCTTTGACCACTATTTTGGGATTTTATTTTTGATCCCATTACTGTGATGATCTCTGCCTGCTTAAAGATTATGTTCTGGGATCATCATGCAGTAAACCACAGCACACGGATCCTAATTACTCTACTGAGGCTGGATGATTAGGCCAGACATACAGTACATACGATTTAGTACAAGAATCATTTATTTCTGTGTCAACTACCTTCTGTTTTCTGCCAGTGGGCTCATGCTCCACCTTGCCTTGTGTTGAAAGTCACCATTGGTGTTGATACAAAAAAAATATGACCTAGTTAATTGGCGATTTCTAGCAAAGTCAGTAAGAGGAATAGAATTGTTTTGCTTTTTTTTTTTTTCCTTTTGCTTTGGAAAAGTTTAAAACTAAGAATGAAGCCTTTCAGAAAACGTGTTTTCCTCTTTGATTTGAGGTCAGCCATCTGCTCTTCAAATATCAGAGCTACCAGATTATCCCACCCCAGGAAACAATAGCCAGCTGAGTGTGAACGGATCTGTTCAACAGTTCTGAGCCTTTGGACACACACACACACACACACACACACACACACACACACACACACACACACACACACACACACACACACTTCTACCTGTGTTGCTGACACAAAGAAAGTAAATAAAGTGCAGATTACACGATGCTTATCAACAAGTACATTTACAAGCTTAATAATAATCTGTTTCGTTCATTTTAGTCCAAATTTGATTTTGAGTAGTTATCGGTTTATTAAAGTGGACATGTAAACAGTACCAAGTGACATCTTAATCAGATTAAAACTGTTATTGGATTTCAAGAAATTCAATAAAGACATCTGGAATATGGCCCAGTAATCAGGCTTTTTTAGTCAACTGCAATCCCCATTACTCCCCTAGCTGGCCATGTGAGCAACCAGCTGGAGAAAAAAATATATAAGCTTGTCTCTGTCAACCTTAGACAACCTGTAGGAAGTGGTGTAAGTTTGGTTTGCAGTGGTTGTGTGCCATGATTAACATAAATGTGAACTCGTACTTGGTTTCGCACTTGTTCAGGCAGTAAAGTAACCTGCACATGTTTTTTAGCCTATGACAGCATCAGCAGTTTCCATGCTGAAGCTCCTGAGGCATCTAGAAATGTACAGTACCAACTCCAGTTGTATTCCGCTTCATAAAGATTTCAGACATTCAAAGAGGAAATGTCAACTATATATGGTCTATAAAGACAACAAACTCCTAATCTCTGGTGTTTTATAATAATTTAGAATCACGCCCTCCGGTGCCACCCATATGAGGATGGTTTCGCTTTTGAGCCTGGTTCCTCTCAAGGTTTCTTCGCCTCAGTCACATCAGGCTTGCTCATTGGGGATAAATACAAACACATTTAAATATAAGTCTAATATTACTCATTCATTCATTCATTCATTCATTCATTTTCTACCGTTTATACGAACTTCTCAGGTCACGGTGAGCCTGTGCCTATCTCAGGCGTCATCGGGCATCGAGGCAGGATACACCCTGGACGGAGTGCCAACCCATCGCAGGGCACACACACACTCTCATTCACTCACACACTACGGGCAATTTTCCAGAGATGCCAATCAACCTACCATGCATGTCTTTGGACTGGGGGAGGAAACCGGAGTACCCGGAGGAAACCCCCAAGGCACGGGGAGAACATGCAAACTCCACACACACAAGGCGGAGGCGGGAATCAAACCCCCAACCCTGGAGGTGTGAGGCGAATGTGCGAACCACTAAGCCACCGTGCCCCCCATAGTCTAATATTAATCTTTGTATAATAAACTTTTTGTACTATATCACGTATGTTCTGTAAAGCTGCTTTAGACAATGTCCATTGCTAAAATCTCTAGACAAATAAAACTGGGATTTGAATGAATTGAACTGAACACACATAAGTGGCAGAGGAACACCCTCAGATTCAGACCACAGCAAACCTGAATCAATCGTCGTTATTCACAATTTAAATATTAATCTTATATAGAAGGTACAGCTTCAAAAAAAAAATAAAACAAGTAGTGTTTATTACTCGGTCAACATCTAAAACACAAATATTATAGTTGGTATTTTCAAACATAGTCATGGTACCGCTGTACCATTTTACTCACAGCTTTGCTACTTGTATCTCTCTCCTCCAAGCAATGCTTAGGGATGTGAGATCAAAATTTGTAATGCGAATTGAAAAATTACCATTAGTCTTTCCCCAGAGTTTTCTTCAAATATGTGTTATATTCTCTGTTGCTGCTCCAACCAAAGTAAGTGTACGCTGATGTATTATGTAATATCATGAAACCCTAAGCGAAATCGATTGCTTGTAACCGTATTCTCATTGCTGTCCTAAGAGAAATCTGCGGCGCGTGCCTGGGTATATGGAGTTGAGAGAACAGTTGGAGAATTTTGTAACTTTTAAAATTAAAAGAATTATTTGGTGCTTTCCAGCTGAAATTACAGATTTTTTTCTATCCGAGTTGTTTAAACCCATAATGTTGTGTTAGTGGTATAGCGACAGTAGCATGCTCACTAGTCGGGATGTAGCCTGTATTTCGGTCGCGCTGTTCATTGGTTGGTGGAGAGAGGATAATTACAGCGACACGTTCAATTAAATACCTTGTGTTATGTAATCGCTTGTCCTGCATGATGGTTGAACATTGGCCAAAAAATAATGTGTTATTCAAAAGCATCTGGAGCATGACATGAAGTGTTTGGTTTTGTAGGACGTGTTGTAGGTACAAACCTCGTTGTAGGTACAGATTCACATTTTGTCAGGCTTCGTATTTTTCTCATTTACTCAACTGCGTATTTGAGGGTCAGGTTTTTTTATCAAAGCCCCAGCAGTGGCAGCTTGGTCCTGGGTTTGCACTCACTATCTTCCAGGTCAGTTCACAAAAAATATAGAAAAATATCATTCCCATTACCATCCATCCATTTTCTGTAATGCTGATGATACACAGGGTCACAGAGAACCTGGTTTATATACTAGGGTGCCTTCTTATCACAGAAAACAGTCACACACACACACACACACACACACATACACACACACACACACACACACACACACACACACACAATGGACAGTATACTGTACTGATGCGAATGCGCCTACAACACATGTCTTTGGAATGAATAAGGCAACCCTCAACTTCAGAGGCACAAGACAAATGAGCCACTAAGCCACCGTGTCCCATTTTAACTTCTCAATAAAAAAAACAAACTAATTATTATCGACTCTGCATCTTATTCCAATTTTGGCTAATCTCATCATATTATATAAATCAAATGAACTGAGTTCTGTTATTTCACCTAATCCCAGGCTACAAAGAATCTGACATCTTCAGTATAAGCATATACCTGCTTCTGTGCTCTTTCCAGGAGTAGAACAAAGCCATAGAATAAAGCAGTCAGTTAAACAATCGTCTTTTATTTATTTATTTTTATTGTGTTACTGTAACTCTGACAGCATGTCACTCAAATTGCCTTGTTCTGTAAAAGTATGTAGCCTTAGGACACATTTATTTATACATAACAGACTCGAGCGAGTTTCTACATCAACTACAAGCAACAGTTTTTAAAAACGGTGCTCTGGGAGCGAGGGAAGAAAGTTGTACAGTGTAAAAGAGTAGTAGTAATAGCAAAAGTAATAACAAAAGTTTACACCTCTCTGGTTCTTAATGTACAGTATTTTGTTGCCTTTTTGAGCATCGGTGAATGTTCTGCACCTTTTGTAATAGTTTTGTACGATTCCCTCAGCTGTCCATAGTGTAAAAATATGGATCTCAACATCATATAGCCTCTGTTAGAAAGAGGTCAAATATGAAAAAGATGCTGGAAAATCAATGAATGGAGGATTTCTTTTTTGAAGAACAATAAGCAGTAGGTTTGACAGCCCAGGACAAAATAAAGTACTCACAAAACTTAAAAACCATCGTTGATCATGAAAGTAAAAACAAAGAGTATTAATCAAGGGTGTGTAAACTTTTCACCTAGTGCATTTCTGTAAGATTGGTTATTTCTGTGTCTTTTAGACTGTATGTATACATCAATTAAATAAATTGGCTTATTCAGGGCGACTAAATAAAAAACTAAATTCATTTTTATGATCCTTGTTTATTCATTCATTCATTCATTTTCTACCGCTTATACGAACTTCTCAGGTCACGGGGAGCCTGGGCCTATCTCAGGCGTCATTGGGCATCGAGGCAGGATACACCCTGGACCGAGTACCAACCCATCACAGGGCACACACACACTCTCATTCACTCACACACTCACACACTACGGACAATTTTCCAGAGATGCCAATCAACCTACCGTGCATGTCTTTGGACCGGGGGAGGAAACCGGAGTACCCGGAGGAAACCCCCGAGGCACGGGGAGAACATGCAAACTCCACACACACAAGGCGGAGGCGGGAATCGAACCCCCAACCCTGAAGGTGTGAGGCGAACGTGCTAACCACTAAGCCACCATGCCCCCCTGATCCATGTTTATTTTAAATGAAATGATTAACATTTTGCAGATTCTGTCATTCAAATGTAAACTTAGAACCCCGACTGTTTTTGTATTTATTCATTTGCGAGAATGCAGTCCAAGGTTAAACCTGAACAGCTGATGGCAGATGAACTCATGACCTCGCTTTCAATAAGACAAAAGACTAAGCTGTCACTGCTGCTGTGCCAACGTTCCCGCTGTACCACTGACCTATTACATCATAACAATTCTGGAGCATATCATAACAATGTGCGATATAGTAACTCTGTGGTTAAGGTGTAGGACGACTGATCGGAAGGTTGTGAGTTTGAATCCCACCAATCTGCCAGTGGTGAGCCCTGGAGCAAGACCCTTAACCCTCAATCAAAGATTAAACTAGATAAGGGTGTCTGCCAAATGCTGAAAATGTAAACGTAATTCTGTAAAGATATTTGACACCGAAATCTTTTATCATCTACCATCAATATCACCATCTTATTGGATATCCGTGTGATGGCTGACAGCTGAGTCATCTAATGCCAATACACAGTAGCAGCATCATCAGTTGTATTGATAGAATCAAAAAGACATCATTTGGAGATATCGGTAATGCGATATCTGACTGTCTCATGCATCCAGAGCATCTTTAATTATTCAGAATGCATCTACTAACATTTTGATTATTCTTTGGTGAAATTCATTCATTATTGAAGATCCACTGTATTTACACACTCCTGTGCCAATGAGGTACTAACAAGAATAAATATAACTATAAATGAACTTTTGAAGCTATCAGATGATTAGGATTGCTAAGAAAACCAGGCTATAGAAAAATCCGGACCGTGCACATAAGTGGCTTCGTAAGGATGATTAATGCAATAAATGTACTTTATATATTTAATATTGCCCACTAATAGACAACAGTAGTTTTTATTAGTATTTATATTGTCCAAAACTGAGTGAAATACTGTGCTTATTATAAAGGATCAGAATATGGCTTTTCACACTGATCCTGGTTATTGTCGTCTTATTATAACACTGCATTTAACCCTAGAAAGAGGAACGTTTCACATTGGTAATATTGAAGCTTTTTTAGAACCATTTTTAACGCAGGGTTATGAAACCGGCGAGATGCTGAACAACAGACACCCGATGAGAAACTGAACAGCTCGTGCCTCATATCACTTTGAGCAGTCAACTGTTTTTCTTTCTGTTTGTGTTATGTTTTCCTGCCTTTGTGCATTTCAGGAGGTTTAAAAACAGCCAGGAGTTGTGAAACGTTAAACTTAGTCTTATTACCAGATCCAGTTGTGTTCCTACATGTGGTCTTTGAGGACAACAACCTCCTAATAAATACACAGTTGTCAGACCGTATATGTAAAAATCACACTCGCCAGATTCACCCAAATGAGGTTGGGTCTGATTCCTGAGTCAAGGTTTCTTCCTCTTCTGGATTCGGGATTCAGGATTCTGAAAAGCTTTAATGTGGCACTGGACTTCATCCTTGTCTAGGCCAATTTTGAGTCAATTTTGCAAGAAAATCTGAATTACATTCAATAGTGTACATGTACGACATGCTTCTATTAAAGGCAAATTCAGCTTATTTGTGAAAACTGTTGTGCAAATCTGTTAAACAAGGGCTGAGTTCTGATCGGTTCGAGATTAAAGAGCAAATTCGGTTTCTCAGACGCCCTCTAGTGGCTGCTTGCAGTAGAATTTTTTAACCCCGCCCAAACACATACACAGTAAAACACAGCAGTCTGCATCAAAAAAAAATTACATTTATCGATCCAATTTTTTTTTTCTTCAGTCATGTTTTTACATTCCTAATGAATCCTTCGCATTCTATCTCTCAGTGTTTTTCTTTAGGATCAACGGTAGAAGTGCTTTAATTATATTTATTCCGCACAGGTCATATGGCTGATGAGGTGATTTACTGGGGGCTCAAAGATTATTATTATCAAGTTATTTAAGATGTTTATGATCATTTATACATATGTGTTTTTTGGGGGGAGGGGGTTGTTGTTGTTTTTTTTTTGCCAGTGTATTCTGTGCATTTAAAGCATATAAAGGTGAAGGATTAGGTGTACATTGAATTGCCATCACTATGGTTACCAGAGGAGAGAGATTTTTTCACTTGTGTTATGCAAAGCTATGCTGCGCTGGAGAGTTATGACCTTTGATATGGGAAACGGAAGGAGCTACGCAAAGCAGAGATCTGACAGTGTAAACAATGGGTGACTATAATTTTTTCAGATTTTTATTTTTATCTGCTGTCAATATCAGAATTTTGCATGTAAAATGATCAGCCCATTAATATCATCATCTCCACAGTAACCGGTTCTACAAAAACTGCATTAATTGTCATTTGTGTCCAGAGTTGAATATTGGTTATCATACTATATATATCATAAAATAGATTAGGAATTGGATTGGAAAATGTTTTTATTCCCATATAATACCACTAAAGCATCCCCAATATCATTCTGCACCACTACTGATATTCAGTGTCAGACCAGTGAAGAAAGAAAGCCAAACAAGGTGAAAAAATCAGTGCACAAATAATTCACATCATAATTGACTGTACTCAGCTAATATTACCTTAACAAGCCGGCATATGTTTCTATAATCTGTTATTTAATGGTGATCCTTTCTGCACTAAGAAAAGACTTCAACTAGATGCATAAACTGCAGAACTGCATTTATTTGTTGTTGTTGTTATGGGAAACATAATTTCCAGCAGTTTTATCCATGTTCCCTGCAAATCAACAAGTGTTTACGCTTTTCCACCAAAGTCTTCCTGTACTTAACCACAATATCTGTTTATTTTCCTTCCCTGCATCTTTCACCTTTCAGAATAAGCAAAACGATGGGTCTTTTTTATGCGGTTTGATTTAGCAGCTGCAACACTTTAACGTTTCAGTTAGTACTGTATATTTGTCATGCCATTTAGTTTGCACGTGCAGGACACAACAATATAAAAAATACAAATAGATAAGAATTAGAATAAGGATCATTCCAACATGGGTCATGTCAATGAGAACAAAAATCTATTCTAGCCTAATCAATTCAATGAAGTCTTATGTGTATGTGTGCAACAGAAGCACCGAACAGAGTGGTGTAGTAGTAGTAGTAATAATAATAATAATAATAATAATAATAATAATAATAATAACAATAATAATAATAGCAATAATAATAGTTACTTCATTATTATTGACTTTATTATTATTGTTATTATTATTAAAATTACTGTTATTATTAGTATAAAAAATCATCATCATCATCACTTTATTTTGTCTCTATTTGAGCGCTTCTCACATCCTCTGTAAGTGTGTCTGCATGCAAACCTGCTGTTTTAGAGCTAAATCCCATTAAATCCCAGTGTGAATGTGTGTGTGTGTGTGTACGCGGTGATGGCGTTTTTTTCTTTCTTTCTTTCTTTCTGTCTTGCAATCAACAGAGGAACAGCATCACCACAATCACCACAGTCACCACAATCACCACAGTCACCACAGTCACCAAGGCATTTCATTCCCTCGTCTCACTGTGTATTATCACGCGTTCATGTCCAAGTGCGCCAAGGTGCCGCTTGCAGGACATCACATAAGATCATCGTGCGATCTCTAAGCAAACGATATCTTGCTTACCGTCCGTAAGAACTGGATCTCGTCTTCCGCTTCTCCGCCTTCAGCCATGGCTGCTCGCGCTCTTCTCGCCTCCTCACACACACACACATACACACACACACGCACACACACACACACACACACGCACGCACGCACACACACACACACACACACACACACACACACACACACACACACACACACACACACACACACACACACACACACACACACACACACACTGACAGCTAATCCACAGCCATGCAGGGCCACAGCCGCTCCACCGCAGCCCGTCTGCACGCAACTCCGCTCGCTGTAGCGCAAAGAGCGCGTGTGTGCGCGCGCATCGCCGCTCCACCGGGTACCGAGAAGCGCTGGAACAGGGTTGCCAGATTGGTTCTCAAATCACTAGTTTAACGGTTGCTGAAAGCCGTCTACTAAAACACCTTAAACATCCACTGATCCTTAAACATCCACTGATCCTTAAACAGCCACTGAAAAAAAGAGAACATGTTGCAGAACACTGATGACTCAAGTGTGGTCCTTGATCGTGTTTATTTTCTTCCTGTTAATACATGATGAAATTATATTTTGCTGGATGTGCAAAAACGAATCACGTGTCTGTAAGTCTTTAATCAATGTGCGCACTTGAGTGAAGCAAATCCAACTAGTTGTTTTCGGTGTGTTTATTCTGAAACATTAGAGATGTGTGCAGACATTCTGTTTTTCTGGATCCACAGCAATCCCACGTAACTCCAGGCTGTCTGTGTGGTGTGCGTCCATTGCATCAGAAGAGATCAGACAGATCCAGAGAGCAAAATACAATATGTGTAGCTCAATACACACACACACACACACACACACACACACACACACACACACACACACACACACACACACACACACACACACACACGAAATTCCAGCAAGGAATAGGTATGTGGTAGCCCAATGGTTAAGGCATTAGGCTACAGAAGGTCATGATTTCAAATCCCAGGGTAACAAAGCTTCCATTGCTGGGCCCCTGAACAAGGCTTTTAACCCTAAATTGTATAAACTGAAATAAAAAATTATGTCACTCTGGATAAGGGTGTCTACTAAATGCCAGAAATGTATATATCTAAAAGAAGGAGCCAGAAGGTGACAGAGACACAAGGGTGACCTGGGGCATAAAGCTGCCAGCCAGTCCACCATAAACAAAACAAACCTACATATGTAAAGTGTAAAGCAAGCAGATATTTGACCAAAAATATTTGTTTTAAACTCAGATTTTTTTATGCTACTCTTGCTAGACAAAGAGAGTGCTCTGCAAATTCATTCATGCATGCATCTAGCATTGAACCTATCTCCCAGAGTACAAGGAAGACATCCATCAAGATTATTTTCTATCCTGGGACTCAGGTGGTGCAATGAACTTCTACTGAGTTCTAGAGCGGTTAAATTCACAAAGCACTTTTGTTAGTTGCTCTGAATAAGGGCATCTGCTAACTGCCATTGGTGCAAGTATTCTGTTTAAAATGTTTGTTCAACTCCAAAACACAAATTCTGTACAATCTTGGGACTCGTCTCATCTTTAACGTCATTATTCTCTGCAGTGGATAAGAGGTGATTGTTTAAAAAGTTACAAATGTTCATCAGGTTTAATTTGATTTTAAACTTTCCTGTGACTCCGTTCTGGTTCTTCAGGTACTTCAGGTACTTCAGGTACTTCAGGTTCAGGTTTGTTTTTCAGTTGCTAACTTCTACCGAGACACTGTGCGAAAATGATTATTAGCTTGTATGTAGTGTAAGTAAGCAGATGGGGCAAGTCGTGGCCTAATGGTTAGAGAGTCTGACTCGTAATCCTAAGTTTGTGGGTTCGAGTCTCGGGCCGGCCACAACTGAGGTGCTCTTGAGCAAGGCACCGAACCCCCCTACTGCTTGCTCCCTGGGCGCCGCAGCATAAAATGGCTGCCCACTGCTATGGGTCACCTTATAAAGCTGTATGTCATGTCATGTGTGTGTGTGTGTGTGTGTGTGTGTGTGTGTGTGTGTGTGTGTGCACTTTGGATGGGTTAAATGCAGAGAACTAATTCTGAGTATGGGTCACCTTATAAAGCTGTATGTCATGTCATGTCACATCACTTTCACATCAGATTAAATAACATCAAACTGTAAACAAGGTATGCAGTCATAGCAACATAGGAGAAAATAAGCATCCAGCTACAATTAAGAAGAAAAAATCATTGTATGCAGTCAAAAAGATTCATAGTTGGAAATATTATACATACAGTTCAAGGACAGTGTAAATGTGCACAGTGCCCGATAAAGTGCAGTGTAAGGATTATAGACTGGGTTTGTGAGTTATATTATTGGTGGAGATATTGGTTGGAGTCCAAGCTTGTGTGGGATCTGATGCCACAATACCATCTGCCTGATGGTAGCAGCTAGAACAGATCAGGATGGCTGAGACATGAAAAATGAGATTTGTATAAATATTTAGTCTTAGTCTTAATACTAAATACTTAGTCTTAGTGTTAGAACAATTATCTAGACACATCAAGTGCTTCTTTCTGGTGTCTTAAATGAAGTGAAATGTTAAATGATGATAAAATGTGGTAAGCCCAGTGCATTAGTCTAAAAGATACACACTGCAGCTAAGGTGTATGCAGTACATTGGTACATTCATACATTCAATGGTCACTTTTATTAGAAAATTATACCATTACTTGGTTCTTAGAACAGTCTTGATTAGCATGGCATGGATTAAACAAAGCATTGGGAACATTCTTTGAAAATGCTCATCAAAGTTGGCATGAAAATTTTTGATTTTCTTGCAAATAACAATGAAAATATGTCGAACACCAACAAACAAATTGTATTGTCATGCCCTTAGAAAAACTGTATTAAGTATTTAAAAAACCTATTTGGAAAATTGACTTCTGGTCCTGAAAGCATTATTTTGTTTTTGGATGCTCATGTTGTCATTTATACAGTAGGACCTGGGGGCGGAGCTTCGTGAACATGGTGAACTGTTACAGAACAAGTGTAGAAAAAATAGACTAATCTTACCTAATTGACATTTAAGAACATGGAAAAGATATCCAGTATAATAAAAAGCTGTTGTTTTTCAAATTTTAATAGCTACATTTTTATACATTACTCTGCCTTATCAGTATTGCTGTTAAACTTTATTTTCCAGTTCAATTCAATTCAATTTTATTTGTATAGCATGTTTACCAGTGAACAGCTTAAAGCAGCTTTGCAGAACACAAGAACTATAGTACAAAAAGATTATTATACGAAGAATAATAGTATACAAAAGTCATTCAAGTCATGGCCTAATGGTTAGAGAGTCTGACTCTTAACCCTAAGGTTGTGGGTTCGAGTCTTGGGCCGTCCATGACTAAGGTGACCCCCCCCCGCTACGCCCTGGGTGCTGCAGAATAAATGGCTGCCCACTACTCTGGGTGTGTGTGTTCATCCACTTTATATGGGTTAAACGCACAGAACAAATTCTGAGTATGGGTCACCATACTTAGCCGTACATCACTTCACTTTAATAAAAAGATTAAAATTAGACATATTTAAATGTGTTTGTATTTATCCCTAATGAACAAGCCTGAGGTGACTGAGGTGACTATAAACGTTTACTTCATGTACTTGTTGTATGTATGTGGCAGGTCAGGTGTGGAACTTTTTCCATCATTGTTGAAGGGAGGACTGCGTATCTTTTTGTTTCTACCACTCACAAGTCAAATCAAGTCAAGTAGATTTTACTGTCATTTCTCCAGGACCCTGGTGCTACATAAGACAACACTTTTGAGTTAAGCAGTAAATTTAAGAAGTAAAATGAACCTATTTGCATAAAGTGCATGTGTGCAGCGTTGTACAAACAAACGACAAGAGACAGTGCAAACAGACAATACAGTACAAGGGCAATACATAAAATAGTACCGACCACTATACAGTCTGTGTGGTTGCTCAGTGCAAATATGGATGCTTTGCTTTGTAATCTTATGTAGACACATGACAGCAGCACATGACGTGCGTGTGTGTGTGTGTGTGTGTGAGTGTGAGAAAGGGAGAGAAAGAGAGAAAGAGAGAGGGAGAAAGACAAGAGAGAGAGAGAGAGAGAGAGAAAGACAGACAGAGAGAGAGAGAGAGAGAGAGAGAGAGAGAGAGAGAGAGAGAGAGAGAGAGAGAGAGAGAGAGAGAAAGACAGACAGACAGACAGAGAGAGAGAGAGAGAGAGAGAGAGAGAGATTCTGGGTATATGAGGAGCCAATACAGTTCTACAGTCTGGTTTTGAAGGCTTTGAATGTTTTGGTACATTTTTCCACGTGGCAGGACGGTAAAAAGTGTGTGTGAGAGGTGTGTGTGGTCACCCACAATGCTGCTGGCTTTGTTTTGCAGATGCAGTGTGTTGTAAATGTACATGACAGAAAGAAGAGAGTCTCTGATGATGTGACTAGTCACGTGACTATTCCAGCAAACATTCAGTCCATTTCCCACGGGAATATATTCTATTTATTTTTATTTTATTTTTGTTCTATCGCTATTCATATATTATAATATCGTTTGTAGATTGCGTTTTTGTTTTAAAATAATGCATTGAGATTTATGTTTCAGTGACGTCATTTCCGCCTGTGGAATTGCCTAATTGTACCCCGCACGCGCTCAGACCACAGGTGCTGTATGTTGTAAATGGGATCAATGGTGAAGTTTAAAAATGTTAGGAAAACTATATAGACTGGTGTTAGACTATGTTTTTATAACATCCTGCGGGTTACTGTTTTGAAGTATGCTTTCCTTTGATTAATAAAATGCTGTGTGTTTATGTTGGTCAGAAACAAGTGCAGTGTTAATAAGGGCAGGGGGTCACTGTTCAATGTTTACACACAAACTACAGAACTGACAGTGTGTTGTGATGTGGAGTAATCCTTGTCTTGTCTGTAACCAGTTTAACCTGTTTTTAAAATTATTTTTTAAAACTACAAGCTCTATTTTGATAATTCTGGTGGAATATGTATCTCTCTCTCTCTTAGTGTGTGTATGTATATGTGTGTGTGTGTGTGTGAAAGTGACGTGACATACGGCTAAGTACGGTGACCCATACTCAGAATTCGTTCTCTGCATTTGACCCATCCAAAGTGCACATACACAGCAGTGAACACACACACACACACCGTGAACACACACCATTTATGCTGTGGCGCCCAGGGAGCAGTTGGGGGGTTCGGTGCCTTGCTCAAGGGCACCTCAGTCGTTGCCAGCCCGAAACTAGAACCCACAACCTTAGGATTACAAGTCAGACTCTAACCATTAGGCCACGACTTGCCCCATGACTTCTGTGTATATGTGTGTGTATGTATATATACTGTATATGTGTGCATATATATATATGTGTGTGTGTATACAGAATATATATATACACACACACACACACACACACATTTTGCTGTGTTCCATCTTCTCTTACTCACACCTGGTTATACGTACATATGTATACATATATAGTCACAGACTGCTCATCCTTATACCTTTGAAATCTGCAGGATCTGATTGTGTTTGTAATGTGTAATGGCTGATTGCTTGTGTCAGTTCTGTTTACATGATTTTTCTGTCTGTTTACATGTTTTTTCTGCTTGGTGTTGAAATTGTGTTTTGTTTAGGTGGAAATGGTCTTTGTAGCCTTGTATCTAATCTTCTTCCTGTATGTCTGGTTTACACTGGTTTGTGTAGACACATTCAGGCTTTGTATGCTTAAAAAAGGATTTATGATGTCTGTTCTGGCTCTATGGTGAAACGGGTTAATAAACTGCAGGTATGTCGAATTTCAACAATATTACCGCTATCCAATTATATACAGTATTTAGACTGAATCGTAATTTGCAATTAGATTCAATGTCAGTCTGTGACATGTTACTGTATTGACCCAATAGGAATCTTATTGGATTGATGGCTGATTTGGGAATTGCATCGTCCTGGCTTTGGTGGACTATGTCTGCACTTTAGTAAAGACAGGACAAGGATAAATCACAACACATTCTCAGTTCTGAGTTCTCTGCCTCGCTCACATCCAAAGCTGACCCTATAGGAATCTTATTGATTGCATCTAAGAATGCGTGTGTGTATTGTGCCACAGTGTAATGTGATGCATGTTTTGATGGAAAGGAGTGAAATGTGACTGTCTGTACGAAAGAGAGTTTTAATAGTAAATATTGCTCAGAACAGCTTTGGATGTGAGCGAGGCAGAGACTACAGAACTGAGAATGTGTTGTGATGTGATGTGTATTAATCCTTGTCCTGTCTTTACTAAAGTGCAGGCATAGTCCACCACAGCCAGTGTTGGTGTAGGAGTTTTTTTGCAGCACAAGATGAAGTACGCTACATTTGTGGTTTTGGTCCAAGACGATGCAATTCCCAAGTCAGACATCGATGCATCCTCATGCTCAGTGCTCCCAGGAATGTCACTAGATCCAGCACAACCTTGATCAAGTGGTTACTGAAGGTGAATGAATACAGAGCACAGGAATGCATATGCAATGTACATCTTACAAGTCTTAAGAAACAGTCTAGTTCACAGCCACTGGCTAAAAGTAGTGTTAAGTCAGTGCAATAAACATTAAACCGTTTAAAGTGAAATGCTTTTCTGTGATGACAGAAATTCTATTTCTCACAGGATTAGACTTTTCTACTCTATTCCAGTCCTCCAAATGAGCATGTGTGCTTAAATCAAGACCCCTGATCTTTTGCTGTCCTCTAGTGGTGTGACAACAACCTGCCACTTTGTTCCTCATTTCACTGAAACATCTTAACACATTTCTTTGTCACATTTGACTTTTATGAAGACATTAAAGATACCCATACATTGTTAAAACACATACAATAAATTACTTTACTGATAGATAGATAGATAGATAGATAGATAGATAGATAGATAGATAGATAGATAGATAGATAGATAGATAGATAGATAGATAGATTGATTGATTGATTGATTGATTGATTGATTGATTATTCATCCCAGTGGCAAATTCCAGCAGTATCAACAAACTTATTCTGAAAAAAATTTAAAGTATTACGGTTAAATTTTACTCTGCATGCAGGCTCAAGTAGGCAGAAATCATTTATTGCCATTTAAAATCATAAATTAGAGCAATCATTTAGTCATTTATATGAGAAAGTTAGTAAAAAAAATATGTTAACAAATAGTCATCTTAAAAAAATCTGATCTTGACAATGTTTTTAGGTAAACATGAAAAAATTGCAATAAAAATTAAATTCAAATTTTAATAATTACATTTCTGGATCCCTCGGGATGGGTAGAAAGAGAGAAGCAGTGGAGAGGAATTAGTATAGCTGCCGTTCATAATATTAGCAAGCACTAGATGATAATGTGTATTTGGTCAGATGTATTAGAGCACAATATTCTGGGATGTATTATGTATATGCCTGACTAAAGAGATGAGTTTTTAATCTACATTTAAACTGGGAAAGTGTGTCTGAGCCCTGAACACTGTCAGGAAGACTATTCCAAAGTTTGGGAGATGAATACGAAAACGCTCTACCGCCTTTAGTGGACTTACTGTAGATATTCTGGGAACTACCAGAGTCCTAAGTCCAGAACATGAAGGATTGTAACATGTTAGAAGACTAGTTAGATGCATGGAAGCTAAACCATTTAGAGATTGTACGTACTATAAGTAGCAGCAGTTTGTAAACAATTCTAAACTTAACAGGTAGCCAGTCTGGGTTATATGGCCACATTTTTTGTCCTGCCATTAATTCAGGCAGCAGGTAGGTACATACTAGTTTAAAATCATGTCATTGTGAGAGCAAGTGAAGACATTAACAGGTTTTACTATCACAGCATAACTAAAAACGAGAGTCAGTAACCACCACAGGCATTAAGGTCTACTTGTAGCCTTTAGAGACCTCCAGCCGGTAGAGTTTTTCCCCATTCCAGCTTCAAGCTCCAAGATCCAATGATTTTTATTCATCACATACACAGTAATATACAACATACAGCTTGCAGTGCAATGAACATCTGGTCTATTCATCCTTGGCCTACACTGTATGCATATAAATAAAGTAAATTAATAAACTACATGAAAAATATGATTAATAGAAATAAGACATAAGAAAAAGTAAGAATAACATGAAAAATCGAAGACAATGTCAAATAGTGTTATATGTAGATACCTAAGTGACGTAACACTTACTGTACAGTACTATCAGCCTGGCTAAAATGTGTTTATTGCTCTGCCTGGGAATATAAGACAGAAATGGCAAACATTTGAAATCATTCTGCACTTGTGTAGACTTTGAAGATCTTTAATTAATTAACTATTTATTACCGATGCTAGTTAGAATGACTATACCTTAATAAATATAAATAGTAAATATAACCTTGAAACATGCAGTTTGAATGCAGTGCAATTCAATTGTGGACCTTGAGGACTTAATAGGAGGCTTGTGCATTCACAAACATACTGTAGATCTGCCTATTGGATTACAGTCAGTTTCCAGGTATGTGAGCTTCAGGGTACAAATTTTGTCGTTATGCACAATACATGAACAATGCCTATTGTTCTGCAGGCAGTGACAACTAAGACTTATGTAAAATAAGTTAACCACCTGCACACCACCTGCTGGAGTGGCACATATGAATGCATGCATGTGACATTTAATTATTTACATACACACAAAAATTCTATTGTCCTATACAATGTATGCAAGAAACAGGTTTCGTCATTTCAAATCAAATCAAATTTTATTTGTCACATACACATACATACAGGGTACGATATGCAGTGAAATGCTTTATGCAACTGTCCGGTATAATAATAAAGAATATTAAAAAAAAAAAAGTATAAAAAGCAAAAAATAAAATGAGAATAAAATATTAAAAAAGTATAAACTATGTAATAAAACTATAGAAAAACTATAGAAAAATATGAAATATATTGAGAATATGAAGAAATAATGCATATACATAAATATACATATACATAAGTGTATGGTTTTTAAAGATTGTCCTTAAAGTGTCCAGGTGCAGTATGGTGTGTAAATAGTGTATAAAGTGGCACTGTGCTGTGCAAGTCCAGAGTTAAAGTGACAGTGACAGTCCAGAATTAAAGTGTCAGTACAAAAAAAGGGTGTGTGTGTGTGTGTGTGTGTGTGTGTGTGTGTGTGTGTGTGTGTGTGTGTGTGTGTGTGTGTGTGTGTGTGTGCATAGAACAGTGGGGATGGAGAGAGAGGTCCAGTGTTAGATCCTGGGTGTCTCCTGGTTTAAGATCCGGATAGCCTCATCCGGGAAGAAGCTTCTCCTCATCCTCCACCTTCCTCTGCTTGATTTGTGAAGATAAAAACCCAAATCTGGTTTGGCAGGCGTTCGTTGCTGTTTCCCTTTAATGTTTTGATGCTGTTCTACATGCAAGCTGACCGCCTCCTTCTCCTCTTGCTCTCTTCTGCACCTGAAAATCCGCATCCGCATGAGCTATGGCACAACTCGAGGTGGCGCTCGTGCAGCTGTTTATGCGCACTCTGATTGGCCCGAGCATCAGTCTGTCAGGAGGCGAGAAGTCGTCCTCCGAAAGGCACCGGTGAACGCAGGCACGGGTTTAGCGCGAGGGGAAAAGACGAAGGGGAAATAAGCATCATGCCGGAGAAAGCGGTAAGCGCGCGCCAAACTTTCACGCACTTTACACACGCGATTAGCGCGTATCGGTGCTGATGTTACGTAACGTTTCACATGTAGCGCAAAACGTGAGCGCTGCTAAAGCGCTGTTTGTTTGAGACTCAGCGCACAACTTAATGCCGCATTTTCCACACAGCTATGAACTGGATTTGGTAAAGTAACTGGAGTCGCTTAGCTGAAGAAAGCACGCGACCGCATAACAACTGTTTATTATTATTATTATTATTATTATTATTATTATTATTATTATTATTATTATTACTATTATTATTATTATTGTTGTTGTTGTTGTTGTTGTTATTTATTCTTCTTTATTTTATTTTGTTATTATATTTTTTTCCTTTTATTATTTATTTTTATTATTTATTATTCTTTATTATTATTATTATTATTATTATTATTTATTTTATTATTATTTCTTTTTATTTATTATTATTATTATTATTATTATTAATACGACAAATATTATTTTCACAAGTAAGTGCCACAGTATTACCTTCTGACACAACATAACAGTTTACAGAGTAAAATGTGATCATGAGATTTATTGCACAATATCATGTGCTGAACCTTTCCTCTAAGTCATTCATGATGCACTATGAAAGCTGCCTAAATTCACTGAATATTGACACTAAGCAGCAGCCCTTAAGGGTTCTCTTGTCCCTGTGGTGGAACCCTTAAAGAGTAGACCCATATAAGTATATTCTGTTTTTTGTTTTGTTTTGTTTTGTTTTGTTTTGTTTTAGAAAGATAAAAACTTAAAGAACGTTCGATGAACAAACAAATGTATCTTCTGATCATTAAGAATCAATAATATACAATAACTACTGTTTATTTTATGTACATTAATTGCTGTTTTTGTTATTATTAGTAATTAACAGATGTTTAATAATCTATAATTTACTTGTTTTTATTGTGGGGCAACAAAATTATGAGGCATTGTGAGTGTAGTATCAACATTGATCCAAATTATGGATCAGTAGCACAAACATCATTACTAAATCCTGTTTGTCTGCTTTACAGGATCCCAGGCTTGGTATTGAATAAGTACCCTGCACATTTTACCATTTTCCCTGCTGTATAACATCTGATGAAACTAATCATTTAATTAATGCTTTGTTGAAGTGGGTGTGTTATATTAGGGACCCTGGGATCTATTTCATTCATTATTTTAGCAGTTAAAATATTGTTACTGAAATGCTCATTCATAATTATTTGTCTACAGGTTCAATATTGTATTAAGTCGTATTATTTATATTCACTTAAGACCTGCGTAAGAGGAATGATTCACATCAATGTGCTAAAATTATTTAATATATTCAGTAAAGGTGTTCTCTCCTTAACAGATTTTGAATGTCCATGGGGATTCTTCTTCCCAAGCAATCCATTACCAAAGCCAAGAGTCTTGGAACAGCCATATATTTCAAGTAAGTGTGTGATAAATTAAATGGCTCCCATAATGGAGGGCACACACACAGTGCTCTGTCTGCACAAACGAATTGAGGAGGTTATTTACATCAGCCCATACTTCCCCAATAGGGGAGTGCGAGGCTTTACACGCAGAGGCCACACCTCTCATCACTGCCAGTCACTGTTCACCAATCAGCATGACCAGAAGGTTGAAGATCATGCAATGCAGAAACAAAAGACTCAGTCAAACAAACCAGCAAACAAAGTCTTGCAGTCCTGTGAAGCAACACAATTTTTAGCTGAAATTCACTTTCTGTCTGAAGAACATTGGCAGCTGATTGTGGATCTCCTGTCTCTATGTGGTGACTGTGCATCACGAATCAGAATGGGCAACAAGGACGGCAAGCTACAGGCTCAATTTGAAGGGCATGAAATACATCCTGTTCAAAGTGCTATCAGCAGCAACCTTCAGCATACCATGTCTTTGTCCCCAGAACATAAGAGGCCTGCTTCTGGGGTTAGAAAAATCAAGAAACTAGGTAGCAAGAAGATGGACACTGCTGAGGAGTTCTTGCAGGCTAAATTGAAAAAGAAAATACAGCCCATCACAGCTTCGGAAATGTTGAACAATTGCCTGGATGCAGACTTTCTTGAGGCAAATGAAAACCAAAAGTTGCTTGGAACCCCTGCTTCTGTGCATGTACCACATACCCCTGGCTCCGACTCCTATGCCAGTGTCAGCAGTGAGCCACTTCTCACAATGGAAGAACCCTATCAGACATCTCAGGAAGCCTGGGACTTCATGGAGGACTCACGTCTGTTTGAGCCAGAGATAGACCTCTGCACCGAATTCACTGAGTTTGAAGACCAGTTCTGTCTGAGTTATGGAGCATTTTCCCGTTGTCTCACAGAAGCGAAACAGTACCATACCCATAGGGAGCAAATGACCAATGGAAATAACATTGCTTTAAGTGGAAAAACGAGTTCTGCTGGAAAATACAATTTGCAGAATAATTCTGGAGGTAAGACTGGAGTTAGTCTGTATGATAACATGAACAGAAGAGACATAGTTGTTGAAGTGGTGGCCAAACGTAAGGAATTATCTCATTTCAACCATGAAGGCAAAGAGAATTCCGCTGACCTCATTGAAGTAGGGCCTCATACTGATAATGCTAGCTCTGCATTAGGACAAAATACTTGCCAAGTTTTGAGACAAGAAACGCTAAATGTCCAGAACAATGTGGAATTAAATGTTAGAGACAGACCTTCAGAAGCAATGACATTTCCGCTCATCGATTCTCAAAAGCAAACTTCCAACCTCAGGCCTAGGACCAAAAGCCCTATATCTCCTTCCCTTTCTGGAGTTTTTAATTCTTCCTACCCTCCATCCAACAGCCTTCAGAGTATGTCCCCTATCTTGTCACCACTGTCATCCAAGCTGCCCAGTCCCCAGCTGAACCACCGCATTGTATTGCTGCCTAAAGAGGATGGGGGTAAGGACACAGATCAAGACATGTGGTTTCATGAAACAGCTGGGTCATGGTTTAAAGCTGGGGACCAGCCCAAAAACCCAATGGAGGCCACAGATAAAAACGGAAACCAAAGACCTATCACTAGGATGGACCTAAGCCTCAGCAAACAGGGATCTGGTAACTCTACATGTATCAACAATGGTACAAACGCTTCCAAAATTACAGGTGAGTTTAATATGGTTATTATATGATAAATATATTTACCCAGTTGGCATCTGGGAGAAAGGGTCTTGGGTCCTTGCAAGAGGGATTATTTATAAAAGCTACTATATTTAGTTATCAGAGAACTTTTTATATATACAAAAAAAGAACTATTATTTAACTTAATGGCATCAAATATTTAAAGTCTTAATCTATGGAATATTATAAGGGAATGTTATTGCAGCTTCGTGTTGCTCCAAAATGAAACAAACTTCGCTGTAGTGTAAGTTTAAAATAAAATGATTCTGCTTCTGTTTTAGCTCATTCTAATTCTGTTAAGACACAGCCTCCTACTGTACCTAAAATCAATATGGTCACTGTGTTGCTTCTTTGTTCTCATTTGTCACACTGAGGAAAATGTATAAACTCCAGCTTTGACAGTTTACTTCATATATTGTGTGTTACATCCTGTTGAGGAAGCTTCCCTGTTATGATCCATTTAATTGAACCAACGCCAATGTCAATTCATGGGGAAATTATCACATCTCAGTGGATTTTGCAATATGCTTATTAACTATTTGGCAGCATAGCCCACAGCTTTGTGTGGTTTGGACTGAAAAGATGATGTCACTTTTCCTAGTGCTGCAGTGTCCAGCCTACAACCCGCTTACCATATCATATGATCATAGCTTGTTATGGGTGGCAGTGCAGTTCAAGCTATTCTACCTTGTCATTGTGCATGGAAAACTCTGTCGTTCTACTCACAGTGTCAGACTATTGGTTTAATAACGTTTTTACACTGAGGATGTTTTTTCATAATTTCCTTGTAGCAAAAAAACAACAAAAAAAAAATTGGCAGTGCACATCTAGGGTCATATTGGTCAAAGTGATTCAATTTATAGTTAACAAGCACTACAATAGAGCAACAGTTTCAGTCTGCCATCTGTAAAGCCTTTTAGCCTGTAGCTGCTAGCAGAGATGGGGGACTCGAGTCATATGACTTGACTCGAGTCAGACTTAAGTCGCAAATTTGAGACTTGCTTAACAAATATAAAAAAAAAAGAATCGACTCTACTTTGACTTGACATTCATGACTTGAGACTTGACTCGGACTTGAGTTAAATGACTCAGAGATGGGGGACTCGACGTTAGTCACAAATTTGAGACTTGCTTGACCAATATTAAAAAAAGACTTGACTTTGACTTGACATTCATGACTTGAGACTTACTTGTGACTTCCTCGACCTCTGGCTGCTACATAAAAGACATTATCGTGTGGTTTTGTTTAATTTTAGAAGGACGTTCCAACGGACGGTCTAGATGGCTAACACTCCTGGAGCATTCTGAGTGAAGATAGAGTCTTCCTTCTTTTAATAATTAATTGCTTCTGTAAAGTTACCAGGGTGAACAGCAGCGAAAATAGAATAGCTAAAACACTGGGGAGTTTTTTGGAATGCCCTTTACAGTTTGCCCTGACAGAATGACATCCCGTGCAAATTTAAACACAGCAACAACTAGCATGAACTGAGCATTTCATTAACTTCATGGTAAACAATTTAATCTTTTGGAGATCATTGGGAGATCAGAAAATTGAATCAGGACAACGTGACACATATCCATGGCTAGGAGTATAGTGGAACTTTGTGGAAGTGATAGTTGGCATACTTGCTTTACTCTTGTCAATCACAGAGGCATGTGGCAATCGTTGACATTTCGTATATGGAAGAGGGCAGATATGGCTTTCTCCTGAGGGAGGAATGCTGTCCGGTGATGCAACATGTTCAAAATGATGATGACGAATGGCTGAAATCGTTCGAAACAAATCTGGTGAACGGCTTCACGTCTCTAAAGAGACACGTTTGCATTTATCCTCCATCATTTACTCTTCTCTATATGATTTGACTTAGACAGAGTGGCAAAAAGCATCCTGTGTTGAATTGTAGCAGTCAGAGGCTACAGTATGCTACATCCTGCCTCTTAACAACACTAAGAACAAATCCGAATCTAACGGCACTAACATTTTACCCATCTGCGAATAGAAAGGTCCAGTTCTCCAAAGAATTTTTCAGCTCTAGAGTTTGTAGATGATGCAGAAGTGTAAAACTCTCTAAAACTCGAGTACTTTGCACTGATCCTGCATCTGCTCTCTTGCACAAACTTAATTTTAGTAACATCTAAATAGTATTAACTAATCAGTCTGTGGGTCATATGAGACCGATCACTCCACAGAGAGTCAGTTGATATAGTTTGTGGTTACTTTTTCCCCCAGATGTCAACAGGGAATGAAGGGAAACTCTACTCCTTATATTTGATTTAGTACTCATGAACAACCCCAGACGCAGCTCGTTTCATTTCTGTAAGAGCTTTTTGTATTTAAAAAAAAAGGTCAAGAACCTACTCAGAGTATTTTATTTCCTTAGTTTGTGGTCAAAAGTTTTCATCGTACAAATAAATGTACAATGTAATGATAGTTTAATTAATAATGCATTTGAGATATTGCTTTAACTGTATGTTTGAGTGCAAAATGTAAGCTTTTGATTTGTACTAGTGCTTTTTATAACAGAAGATACTGTAAGCAGTGACTGCTGGTCACAATATTGAATCACAGGCATAATATACCCTACTATCTCTCAGTAATTAGATCTTACTATTCAGATATCCTTTAACGCTGAGGCTTAGAGCTCAGGGGTTTTATTTTGTTTTTTTTTAAATGAAGTGTAATCAAATTTTGCCTCTTATATTGTATCATTCTAGCCAGCTCTTTTGTTTATACCACACAAAAGCATTGCTTCTGCCCAGTGGTGTAGTCTACGTGATACGCAGGTATACGCCGTATACCCACTAGGAAATGCCAAGGATACGTAAGGATACGTAACAATATCGTTTTGTGACAGAACTTTCATTTATAAATTCACCCCGTCTGTGTTGCGAACACAGACTGTGGTTGCGATTGCGAATCACTAACGTTTTTGGACCATTGGGGCTTCCGTGGCCTGTGACCTGATCTGACGTCACCTACCAAGGAGGAAAATTATTTGCTTGGCGGTGTTTTGTGGCGCAAATTTGAAATTAACTAAGTAATGTAAAAGAAGATCTGATACGAAAGCAGACTCAAACTACACCCTAAGTGTTTTCGGAATCCTGCGCCTAAAGCTACAGTAGCTTCGGGTGACATTTCACCCACAGCCCGAGTACAAATGTATTTGGAAAGCTTTGTAAACTACCAGTTCATTCAGTTCATAATATTCTGCAGAGTGTTGGTGATAAAACTGAACAAATGTTTATTGTTCACTCGTAAATGTACATTGAAAATTGACAGCTGATAAAACCTGTGCTCCAGGTCCCACATTCATATAACATTTAAGGCTAAATGTAGCTCTTAAAGGTATAGTTTAGTTCACCCAAAAATGAAAATTGTGTTATTTCCTCACCCTCAATTTGTTCCAAAACTGTATGAGTTTATTTCTTCTGTTTAACACAAAAGATGATATTTTCAAAATTGTTGGTAATCAGACAGTTGGCAGCACCCACTGACTTTCATAGTCTATATTTTTTCCTACTGTGAAAGTCAATGGGTGCTGCCAACTGTCTGATTACATTTAGCCTTAAATGTTATATGAATATGGGACCTGAAGCACAGGTTTTATCAGCTGACTGTCTTTTGTTGCTTATAATAAATTGGAATGTTGATAACACATAAGCAGTCTTTAATAATGCTCTAAATTACATGTAGATGCATATTTTATGCATTAGTGAGTGTGGTGGTGCCTATGGGGTGTCGCTCTAGGATGGGTGCGTATGAGGCTGGGGGGGGATCACAGTATACTCACTACAAAAAACTAGACTACACCACTGCTTCTGCCCTTTTTTCACTACCTGTAATTTATACTTTGATTTGATAGCTTTTCCTTGGTCTATTTTCTTCTAGCTTTTCCTCCGAAGGCATTTTGATAAATAAGTTGAGCAAGTAATCCACTTCTTTTGTGTTTCTTATTTCATTATTATTTGTATTATTTACAGTCCTTTTAGTTAGCTTTCAGGCTGCGTTTTGGCACAAATTGTCAATTGTTCTTTTGAGGAAAAGAAATTGTTACTCATCAGACTGAAAATGAAAAAAAAAACATGGCAGGCTGATGTTAAAGATTTTAATTCCAAAGTTAGGGAGTAAAAAAAGGTTCTTATATTTCTTGATAAAGTAAAATAGATGAGCTCGCTGGCTGTGCATCGGCAGTTTAAAATAAAAACTACAACTTGACATGATGCTAGCTTTAGATGTCACTCTGTCAGTATGAGTATTAATGGGCTGATGTGAGAGCACACTGTGTCCTCTCTTTAAAATTCTAATTTAACTGGAATTATGGGCACATCACAAAGGATTACACTCCCGACACTCCACTAGAGTATTAGGACAGTAAAAAAGGATATTGTTCAACTACATTACACTTGACCTATTTGGATGTGCTTGAGAGAAATGCAGAGGTTAGACAGATGCTGCAGCTGTTTATTCTGTAGAGTGCAGATGATCTAATTTGACACTATTTACAATATTTCTTGGTCTTTGTATGAACGATATTGCACTTCAGTTGGTCTAACAAGGTTTTTCAGAATGAGTTGTATGGCCATGCAGAAGGGTTATATTTCTGCTATTTGTACGTAAAGGAGTACAATATCCAGTACTCATATTTTTCAGCCTTCAAGTCAGCTGAGGTGTTACTTCAGCTCTGTTACACATGCCTGCTTCATTTAGATCACAAGGTTCAGTTCTCAGCTTATTCTTGCTTTAGAAGTAAAACAAGCTTTATTTACCAGATATACATTGCAACTTTTCTTTGCATATCTCATTTGTTAGGAAGTTGGGGTCAGAGCACCATGCACCATTGGAGCCCTATACCCAGAGAGGGTTAAGGGCCTTGCTTAAGGACCCAAGTTGGAAGTTGCAAGGCTTGAAACCCAAAAAAATACCACTTTTTAAGATTGCTCTTTTTAATTTCCTCACCAGCCTTTCTTGTGGTCTCATGATGTTATTAACAAATAAAAGCAGTAATATTCACAGAAAATGTGAACAAAATCAAAAAGTCTAAAGCGTCTCCCATGGCCAATGAGATTTGAGCATTCAACCCTGCTGTGGCGTAACCGAGGAATAAAAGGCGAGAGGACATATAGAGAAAAATGCCATGCATTAGAAGCTGATTTATTTTCTACAACAGCACATGACCAGAAGTGTTTAATTTCTCTTGAAGATACTTATAGTAATTCACAGGAAGATTGTATTCGATATCTCCCGTAGTGGCTGAACATGCACGCGGACGTGGAAAGGTTTTGTATTTTGAGGACAAGTTCAACTGAGGGCATGCTATCCAGACAGAAAGCAATGCACACACACATATATAGCAGTGTAACATGCCCTTGGAACAAACACACATAGCAATGCAAAGAGAGTGCTGCTTATGTGCGCTTAATAAGATGGTTTTAACGAACAGAGCTAATTGCCCATGACTTGGTCTGTTTTTTGATTATAGCAGCTAGTACAGCTTGCTCTGGTGGAACTGAGCTCTGCTTCACACGGTCAGTGCACTGTTTGTTTGTGTGTAGCTTAATGACAGGTGTGTGTTAACATATCAACTAAGACTGTTCTCAAACCTGGTCGGAAATCATTAACACCTTCAGAAACCGATTAATTCATACACGTGGAACATTTCATGCCATATCTAGCTATTTTGCCTATATTTTTCCAAATGCACATTAAATATTTGTATGTGGTCATGTCTGTTTTAGTCCACAAGGTGGCATTATTTAAAAACCATTGCCAAATTGATGAGTAGGCGTGTCCAATGTATATTGTGTTCTGACATTCTAGTCATTCAATATTATGTCATGCATAATATTTCTAGCTGTTTTTCATGTCTTTTTGGTCTTTTTTTGTTTTTTTCTTTCCAAGCTTTCAACAACACATTTTGTTGTAAGACATATATTCAGCTTTGACAGCAAAAATCTCAAGCATTTTATAATCAATTATATATATATATATATATATATATATAATTGATTATAAAATTTATTTTATATATATATATATATATATATATATATATATATAATTGATTATAAATTATTTATATATATATATATATATATATATATAATACATTTTATAAGCATTTATCTGTGAAATATTTATATATATTGTGGGAAATGTGGAATTGGACTTTGTCCAAATGCATGACAATTGGGCTCAATTTCAGTGTTTTTGGTGTTTTTGGTCTTGCTTGTGTGAAATAAAGATGTGTAATAAAACAAGGGGTCTTGCCATATGTTGGGCTTAAAGATGTTAGTGTTTCACAAGTAATATGTGTTCTGCCACAAGAATAGTGCTTTACTAATGACCAACACATTGGCCAAGCTTTAGGGAAAAAACCCTTTCATGTTGGGGTCAGTTGAAGTATATATATATATATATATATATATATATATATATATATATATATATATATATATATATATATATATATATATATATATATATACTGCTCAAAAAAATAAAGGGAACCTTTAAACAACACAATGTAACTCCAAGTCAAACACACTTCTGTGAAATCAAACTGGCCTCTTAGGAAGCAACACAGATTGACAATCATTTTCACATGCTGTTGTGCAAATGGAATAGACAACAGGTGGAAATTATAGGCAATTAGTAAGACACCTTCAATAAAGGAGTGGTTCTGCAGGTGGTGACCAAAGACCACTTGACAGTTCCTATGCTTTCTGGGTGAAGTTTTGGTCACTTTTGAATGCTGGTGGTGCTTTTACTCTAGTGGTAGCATGAGACGTAGTCTACAACCCACACAAGTGGCTCAGGTAGTGCAGTTCATCCAGGAAGGCACCTCAATGCGAGCTGTGGCAAGAAGGTTTGCTGTCAGCGTAGTGTTCAGAGCATGGTGACGCTACCAAGAGACAGGCCAGTACATCAGGAGACGTGGAGGAGGCCGTAGGAGGGCAACAACCCAGCAGCAGGACCGCTACCTCCGCCTTTGTGCAAGGAAGGACAGGAGGAGCACTGCTAGAGCCCTACAAAATATTATAGTGCGTGGAGGTTGGGCTGTAATTTGCAGTGTAAGCAAATGTGCTGAGTAATTTAGCCAAAATTTGCAGTCAGCATTTTAAGGCCTGGCAGCTTCAGGCTGGAAATACATTACCATAATGCAGATCTTAAGTAGGGTTTTTAGGCGTTTTCTTAATAACGCCGTGACAGAATGAAAGAATACGTTTCATTTTTTTATATTCTGTCATTTTAAAAATAGTAAGGACAAAAGTGTTTTTTCTATCATTTTAAAAATGAGCTGATGTGTAAAAATGTAATGGGCGTGATGGTTCAGTGGTTAAGGCTTTAGTTTACTGATCAGAAGGTCAGGGTTCGAACCCACAAGCTGTTGAGACATCAATGTTGGGTCCTTGAGCAAGGCCTTTAACCTCAGGGGTGCCGCACTATGACTAACCCTGCGCTCTAACCCCAGGCTCATAAAGATCTGTGAAATGCGAAAACATAAAGCATTTCACTGCATGTCATGTGTGTATGTGACATAAAATTTGAATTTTATTTACAAAACACTTTTGCTCAGTATTGTCAGTCTTATTTGACAGCAATGCCGTGTGACTCACGTGCAAAGCAGAAGACAACGATAGTAATCAGTATCGAGCGCAAGGTTCATGTCTTTACTATACTGTCAGTGTGTTGTTATTTTTTTTAAAGCCACTCATTAGAAGTTTGATCTTTGTGTGTTATTTGCACACTAATGACCAGAGTAGTTTGTGTAGAGGAAATTATGGCGCAGTGTGTGGTGTTGCTGCTTCACAACTCCAAATGTCTGTGCGGAGTTACATGTGTGCTCTCTGTGTCTGTGTGGGTTCCCTCAGGGTTCTCTGGTTTCCTTCTAACATGCCAATAGGCATCTCCCCAGTGTAGACTTCTCAGAGGGCCCAGGATAAAGCACTTACTAAAGATGATTGAAAAGATTAATTGCGATACATCATAGTATGTATACATCAAGAGACGCTGGCTCAAAACTACTTCATAATCCAAAAGCCAGTGTGAGCAATGTAGTAGATAGTCTCTTTTTTAATATGTACATCAGGTTATAGTTTAATAACAGAAAATGTTGCTTTGCACTGTTTAACTGATATCTGGTGTCACCCAGATGAGAATGGGTTCCATTCAGGATCTAGTTTTCCTGAAGGTTTCTTCCTAATAACATTCTAGGGAGATTTTCCCTGCCACTCACCTCTCTAGCTTGCTCATTAAGGATAACTTGATGTATTTATAAATGTAAATTTTACATCCTGAATTGATCTATTTCTGTAAAACTGCTTTATGACAACGCCTACGGTTAAAAACGCTAAAAAAATTAATCGAATTGGTGTGGTACACAAAAATGAAACGAATTAAAAAGGTAGGGTATAAAAATATTTTATTTATACATATTAATGGAGGTCGATATCGATCGATAAAATCGATATCCTGAATTTATGTATTTCTATACAGCTGCATTGTGACTATGTCTATTGTTTAAATCACTATAGATAACAATTGAATTGATTCAACTTGATATTCATTTAGTTATATTACAAAAGAGTAGCAGGTTGTAGTGATTTAAGTATAAATGTATCTTGTGTAAAAAACACAAGTCTATCCCTTTCACTAAAGCTAGAGCCGGATGATCGATTCAGTTCTGCTTATTCTGAGCTTCCGTGCTGTGACTTGTAGAAATGCACCGAGTCAGTCATAATGGATGGAGCATAAATCTGCCCCGCTCTGACTTGTGACCTGTTTTCTTGGGCTGCCCATGTTTACGAGCTTTTTTGCAATCAGACCAATCATGCAGATTTCAAGCAGGAATAGCCAAGAACATTGGGAATATAGCAATATTTATTTCTAGGTAGTGCAGCAGTCTTTTCAGTACTGATATGAAATGTTTTTAATGTTTGATTTAAAAAAAAGGAAGTGAACGTTAGAGTTGTCCATTTATCCTAGTAGCTGGTTTTTAATAGGATGAAACTATATAATAAAGGACGCAAGAGCTGTTAACGGCACTGACACTCTCTACGGCCATTTGTGGACTTTTAATCCTTTTAAAAGTATTTCATTACACTCATAGTATAAACTTGAATTTATTTTAATTATACTCAGCGTTTTTATGTCTAAGATGTTGTTGTTGTTTTTTTTTTTTACTAAAGTCAACAGAAAGAAAGCTAAATATATACATTTGTGTACATACATATGTAGAAAGGACAAAAGTTGCTGAAATGGTGCTCTAAATATTTTGCAGAAGAGTGCCTGAGACAAGAGGAAATGTGGTTGCTGGATGGTGAAGGCGATGGCGAGGACTCCATTTCCCATAAGCCTCTGTGTCGGGCCACAAGACCTGATCACCTGGAATTTTTAAGGATAACACCGCCAGATGATGATATCATTGGAGAAACAGTGTGTTACACAAAACACAAGTCAGGGGTAAGTGGAACGTGCACACACACACACACACACACACACTCACACACACACTCTCACACACACACACCCTTTCACACACACACACTCTCACACACACACACACACACACACACACACTCTCACACATACACACACACACACTCTCTCACACCCACACACACACACACACTCTCACACACACACACACACACACACACACACACACTCACACACACACACACACACACACACACACACACACTCACACACACACTCACACACACACACTCACACACACACTCACACACACTCACACACACACACACACTTACACACACACACTCTCACACACTCACACACACACACACACACACACACACACACACACACTCTCTCACACACACACACACACACACACACTCTCACACACACACTCTCACACACACACACTCTCACACACACACACTCTCACACACACACTCACACACACACTCACACACACACACACACACACACACTCACACACACACACACACACACACACACACACACACACACACACTCACACACACTCACACACTCACAGACACACACACTCACACCGCTTCTAAGCTCAAGACAGCAAGGTTCTGTTACTGTTGGTGGTGGTGCATCTGCACTGGATCGCTAATCTCTTTATACATCCTGGCTGGTGCTGTTGTTCTCTACAGTGCAAGCTCTGTCCGGCTCTGCTGTGTATCTGGTGTTGTGTTGTGTGTCGTCTGGGGGTTCACCAGCATGCTATTTCCAGTGGCATTGTAGGTAGGGTTTTTAACAATACCAGAATATTGACTACAATATCAGTATTAGATAGACAGACAGACAGACAGACAGATAGATAGATATGTGCATTATGTTCATTGTCTGTAACCAGAGTAACCAAGATAATATAAAGATTATATACAGATAATTCACATAAACTGAGGTAAACTTGGGGTAAGTACTGAATGTACAGTTATATACAATTTTAACTGGGAGAAAAAGATGTAGCAGAATGTAAAGGGTGAAGCAGAACTGCAACGTGATTACAGACAGTGACGTATTAGTGAGACATCAGGGTTCTAGTGGTGTAGTGTAGTGGTTCAGGATGTCCTATTGTTTTAAATCTGAATTCTCAGTATGTGTTATTGCACTGGGGGGGGCACGGTGGCTTAGTGGGTAGCACGTTCTTCACACACCTCCAGGGTCGGGGTTCGATTCCCGCCTCCGCCTCGTGTGTGCGGAGTTTGCATGTTCTCCGGTTTGCATGCGGTACTCCGGTTTCCTCCCCCGGTCCAAAGACACGCATGGTAGGTTGATTGGTATCTCTGGAAAAATTGTCTGTAGTGTGTGAGTGAATGAAAGTGTGTGTGCCCTGCGATGGGTTGGCACTCCGTCCAGGGTGTATCCTGCCTTGATGCCCGGTGACGCCTGAGATAGATGCACAGGCTCCCAGTGACCCGAGGTAGTTCGGATAAGCGGTAGAAAATGAGTGAGTGAGTGTTATTGCACTAATAAAAAAACACCTTTACATTTCTGGAAAATAATAACACGCAGCTTTTGTACTCTATTAATCTTTATATTGTTCTTCATATTAACCTTTTGTTCTATGTTCTTGCTCTGTAAAGCTGCTCTGAGACGATGTTAATTGTAAAAAGCGCTATACATATATACATATATAAACTTGAATTGAATTGAACAGCATTATTCATGTAAATGATTTCATTAACTAAATAGCTGCAGAGCCACCAAAACACTTATTCCCGGGAGAAATCGTAATGTCTTGATGTTTTCACGGTTGTCTTGATCTCTCTGAGAGAACTAGACTGTACTGTTCCCATTCACTGCGTATTTTGTAAACAATTACCTAAGGTAATATTTTCCCAAGAAAGGTCCAGGTCATGTCAAGTTCTTACTCTAATCTTATTAATGTTGTCTTTATGGTCCAGTTTTGTACCTTTAACCATTTTAAAGGGCCTCTTCATTCCTATTGCATACAAAATAAAGAATGATACAATTGATGCATTTATTTTTAGAGCTTTACTGTATAAACATTTTGCATCCACTGCCTTTACAATTCACTGACAATTTTGTTATCATCTCCTCATTCACAAAGCATCGCACAAACAATACCACTCCAATACAATCCCACACTCAATGAGGATTCGATGTTGTGTGGGATTGTACTGGAGTGGTATTGGACTGGTATTGAATTTCAATGGTTAAGGTGTTGGACTACTGATCGGAAGGTTGTGATTTCAAATCCCAGGTCCACCAAGCTGCTACTGCAAGGCCCTTAACGCTCAGTTGTATAAAATAAGATAAAAAATAAAGGCTAATTGACATAAATGTATAGCTACATCTATAAGCAAACATCTTTCGACTGATTGTTAACTAAAAGTGTTTTGCAGATTTATGTTGCAGATTTAAAACACACAGATGTACCTTGGGTTCTGAGTTAGATTGAACCCTGAACATACAACAAACAAACTTTAAATACTGTTGATCTCTTCAGGATTTTATAATGAGGTCATGCTCTCTATGGATTTCTGAAACTCCTTTTGTCTGTGACGGTTCCCGATTGCCAACTTCCGTTCTCAGTGTCAGTGACGTGACATACAGCTAAGTGCGGTGACCCATACTCAGAATTTGTTCTCTGCGTTTAACCTATCCAAAATGCACACACTAGAGGTCTTCACGGGTCCACTTAGATCTGAAAACTCGAGGACCGACCCGGGACCTGAGCGGGTTCGGGTCTAAAAGTTTCACGTGTACTTCGGGCACGGGTCGGGTATAATAATAGCGTCATCGGGTCTCGGGTAATTTAAAATGAATGTGTTTTTTCCGAACGGACCTGAGAAGACCCGAACTACTGTATCTCGTGTGTGTGCATTGACTCGAGTCCTTTTCCATCCTCTTCTCTGTTTGCATCGGGTCGGACTCGGGTCTAATTTTTTTCGGGTTTGTCTCGGGTCAGGTTTTTATTTAAAAAAAAATAATAATAAATTATGCACGTCGGGTTCGGGTAAAAAGTCCTTCGAGTCACTTGGGGTCAGGTACATTTTTTTAAGACCCTAGAAGACCTCTAGCACACACATACACACACACACCATGAACACACACCCGGAGCAGTGGGCAGCCATTTATGCTGTGGCGCCCTGGGAGCAGTTGGGGGGGTTCGGTGCCTTGCTCAAGGGCACCTCAGTCGTGGTATTGCCAGCCCGAGATTTGAACCCACAACCTTAGGGTTAGGAGTCAAACTCTTTAACCATTAGGCCAAGACTTCCCCCATAATATAATTAATCACTGTTACTTCTAGGTTATAAACCACTAGGTGTAAAGGTACAGTCTGAGACCAGTTGTTAATGTTCCCTTGAAACGGTGGTATGCAACTACAGTATGAATATTAACTCTTTTAGGGTATGGGATTGTTAAGCTTGGGCTTGGGCTTGGGCTTGGGCTTGGGCTGACATGAACAAAAGGCAGGGTCTTGTCATTTCTTACACTAAGCTATACTGCTAGAGAAATTAGGTCAGAATATGTAGCTTTTATATACAGTCCATAATTTTTCATTTTATTTATCCTATTTGCACTGATTAGCGAACCGACCTGAAAGGAAGTGTAGATGTCGAGAAGGAAAGGAGTTTTTGTAGTTTTGACACAACTTTATAGCGTAACATAGATCCTTTAAATGAGTGCGTCTGCAAAAAAGACACAGAATTGTACATATCTGTTGTATATATTTGTACTTATTTATTAACCGGTGAGTGATTTGGAATGTTCAGAAGAATTGGTTATAGAAATCGAGATCTATAGCTAATATGTCTCCCAAATGTCAGCATAGAAATGACTTTCTCTGGCACCTACATGCCTTTTTAAATAAAGAGCAGAACCATTTTAATTGATCTAAACCGGTAGGACAGTCTCATACTTTTTTTGGGTGTGGACTTTACACCCAAACACAGACACGCCCATTCATTATGCAGGTCTGTAATAGCAAGTGTACACACACACACACACACACACACACACACACACACAAGCAGGTGAATCCATATTGTGTCTAAAAACAAAATAAGGAAAAACTAAGGAAAGCCGTTGCTTTTTAACAGTCTGTACTAAGCGGATGGCTCTGCTTTATAGAAGCGCAGGTTGTCTGGTAGTTCAGCCGATTCAGCTTTCTCAGTTCACTTCAATCTTGTCTTCTCTTTTGGTTGGTATGTCGCCTTTGTTTTTAAAAGGTGTTGCACAATGCATTCTTTTTCACTGGAAAATGCTGCGCTATATTTATCATTATCAGATTGTCATTTCTATATTTTTTTTTTAAATCAAAAGATGATGTTCACCTTGGTCCAAGACGTTCAAAGTCAGTTAATCAGTTAAGATATCTACTTTACTTTCGATACAGTGTCATTTTTGCACTGATGATAGTCATTTTTGCACCACCAAACTGATTTATTTCAGGTTTTATTTCCTATTTCACGACGTTCAATGTGTCAAAACTTGACACGCGGTTAGTATTTGGTGGCATCGCCTTATAATTGTTTGAATTGGTGTAGCCTTCTTCAAGCTTCTCACTTTATTTTGCTGGAAACGTTGCTCATTCCTTCTGACAGGACTGGTGTCGCTTAGTCAGGGATGTGAGCTTTCTTACTCGGTCGTGCTTCTTTCAATTCAGCTCACAATTTGTCTCTGGGATTCAGGTCAGGGCTTTGTGATGGCTACACTGGTCATGGAGTAAGGGCTTCTTCCACAAAAGATAGTCTTCTAACACTTTTCAATGTTGAAATCATTTAATAGTTGATATATATATTTGGTTCCTGATGCCTTTAACTTCTTTACTACTTTCTTTATTATCACGGGGTTCACTTGAAGCTTCGGTGTGGTCATACGATTATTATATTTGTTCATGCTACATTCAATTGTTGGGAAAAACACAGACGGATAGGATTTTCTCATGCTAGGCTCTCGGCCCTTTCACAGCCAACTCCTTGTTAAGACAAAAATATTTCTTGCACTGTTTTAAAGAGCAGTGCATGTAAATCTTTTTTTTTTTTTGACCAATTGGGATTCTGATCTCTTAAAAATGTTGATAAAACCAATCTGTCTGTAATGTATTGTTTTAAATTAAACTCTTTGAACAAAGTATACATACTAATAGGTCTGTCATAAAACATTTACACTAAGCTGAAATGTGTGTAGATAGGAAAAATAGAGTTTGAATATTGTTAGCCTTGGTGTATGTAAACTTACCGTATATGTACTCAGTAACGTATATGTACTCAGAGTAAGTGTTGGTTTTTTTGTTGAAGGAATAAAGGAAAGGTTAACTGAAACTCCTCTGCTAGTTTTTACATAACAGAAGCTAATCCCACATCACTTCAGCATGAACCCAAGTCTTAACTATATGTTGCAATGCTAAATCCTTTTAGCTGATTGCCCCTTAAAGCATGTTAATTGTGATAGACCTATAGCACATACTGTATTTGCACACATGGGGCAGTTAGACAAACAATACCAGAAGAAAAACTAACAATTAAGACAGATGGAAAACCCCCGCAATATGACAGGACATTCAGGCTACAATTAGTGGGAGAGAGAGAAGGGAGGGGAGGGAGAGAGAGAGGGGGGGGTGAGAGAGGGGGAGATGGGGGAGGGAGGGAGGGATGGGGGAGAGATGGGGGAGGGAGGGAGAGAGAGAGAGGGAGGGAGAGAGGGAAGGAGAGAGGGGGGGAGGGAGAGAGAGAGATTTATAAAATATTTTTATAACATTTTGCATAAATAGTGTCGATGTACATTTAAGTGAATGCATGTGATGGATTTTAAATGTGTTTGCCATTCTGAAAAATGCTCTTAATGCTGAATTCGCAATAACAACACTTCTTATAATGAACTGAAATCAAGACTCTTAGACTTCTTCCCTAAATGCTAAATTCCATATAGAACCAAAGGTTAGAAAAGTACCGGTTTGCTTTCTTTATGTATTTATTCATTCATTCATTTTTCTATTTTTTCTAGTGGATCGGTATAGGCTTGGTGACTTAACCTTATAGCCAATGGCATAATACTATGTGCAGGGTAAAGCAGCACCGCCCACTCCACCTGATCCTTTGGATTAGCGAAACAGAGAAGGAGGGAGGGAGGGAGGGAGGGAGGGAGGGAGGGAGGGAGAGAAAGAGAGAGAGAATGCGGGAGGGCGTGAAGGAGGGAGGGAAGCAAGAAGGGAGGTTGTACACACTGCTATTATGAGGAAGTAAGTTTGAGTAATTAGATACCTGGCTGTAAATTTTCTTCCCAAGGAGTAAGGAGGGGGAAAAAAACAAGGGAGGGAGGTACAGAGGCATAGGTAACACGGTGTGACGCACTCTACACGAAGCCACACAGATTTTCACAAAGACAGCACTGAACTTTCTCTGGTAGACCTACAAACTGTTGCATGTTTTCAACCAGAAGGAAGAAGTCACAGAGGCCGGGAGTCTTGCCATGCGGAAAATGCACGCCAAGGATATTTCTGGACTCGTTTTCATTCAAAGCTTGAAGAGAAGTATAACTTTTTAGCTTCCATAAAGATTATCGAAACTGCCAGTGCTTTGTAAACACGATTGATTTGATATGGGCAGAGCTGTCAGCTGAATGAAGCCCTAATCTGTAGCACTGGAATGTCTGCTATTTGTTGGAAGACCTAAAAATGTCATGTGGTGGAAAAGGTTCACGCTAATGTTTTGACAAGCACACAGTTTGAATACAGCTTTATCTGCCAAAAGGAAACAAGATAAGAGGGGATTTTATTGAGGCTATAATCGTAGCCCTCCTGAAGTGGGCAAGAACAAACAGGGGATTTGCTCTGACAAAAGACTTCTGTTTTCTCAACCAAATGAGCTCTTTGTGACACTGACTGGATACACAGGGGTGATCCAACAGTGGTATTTTAAGTGGATTCGGGAAAGCTGTTAAACCCCTATCATGGAGGGGAGCAATTCATCTGGGTCATTACTCCATAAGTTATTAGCCTCACCTAGGTTTGCAAAAAGAGAATCTCAGCAGCAATCCGGGGAAAATACTGTGCTAAAGTCGTTCCGGACGTTGCCCAAGGAAGAGACGTATCCACACCCTACTAACCATAGTGATATTAATACCAGCTGTGTCAGTGTTGGTTCTCCGAATGAAGAAGTTCCACAGAGCTCTCCTTTTCTTGATTGGAGAAGGCCCTTTTCTTCCTTTGCTCACTTAAACTCAGATGTAGTTCAGGTCACCAGAGTGGAGACCTACATTGACAATGAAAATGAAGAGGAGAAAGTTATTGACATTGAAAATGACGAGGAGAAAGTTACTGAGAAATCCTCATCTCTTGAACAGAACTGGGATCTGCATCATCATGGAAGGGAGAGTTATTTTTCTAAGACACACTCCATACTATCTGAGTTGACAAGAGGAGATGACAGATCTCTTCCGAACAGGACGTGGTCTATTGAGAGTTCTGACAGAAAGCAGGAGTCATCTCCTTACACAGTAGATGATTTTCGACACAAGATTTCACCTAAAGGACTTCTGGCGGATTCTTATCAAAACAATGGCGATGGACAAAGAGTTTCTCCATACAGGACTGAAGACTTTCTTCACGTTTCTCCATCCAATATTGAGAGCTCTCCTTACATTTCTGAGCTTAAGCTATCTACAGAGTCTGAAGCTAAACCAGCAGAAGATGGGAATGTTTTGGACTCCAGGTTGCATTCAGAAAAGCAAATTTCCCATGAGGAAGAGAGTTGCGGAACAACTACACCAAATATGAGTTTCACCAGTTCAGAGACTCGCAGCTCTATGGCTGTTACCTCTCCAAGCTCCACTGTCCAACCAGGAGGTGACATGACAAAGGACACTTTATGGACGGATCAGAAAGCGTCCCAAAATGATCCTGTTCCAGGTGCTACATCTCCTACACAAGTCATCACAGAGGACATGCCTGCCACCAAGAACACTACATCAATCCCATCCACATCTCCTACTCACAAATCGCTCTCTACAACATCAGTCAAGGAACCATTCCAGATGCCAGCACTGTTCAGCGGTGTACGGGTACTAAAGAAAGGTGCCGTTGGAGACGATCGAGAGACCGTGTCTGAAATCAAGCAAAAAGATCCAGACCGGGCAATGCTGAGCCTGAAACAGCATGTCAACAAAGCCAAACTCAAACAGCATCAAACCAGCACATCCACACACAAAAAGGGAACTGATCCCAAAGCTGGGGCTGAGTCCAAGAATCAGTGGCGGCGAATGTTAAATTTTGACGAAACCCGCAATGAGGAGAACATAGAAAAAGAGCCCAAGGGCAATGAAGGCCTCAATACAGGAGAGAAATTACAAGCACAAGATACGTCAGGGGAGTCCTTCAAGTTTTTGTCTGGTTTTAAGCCCCTTTTTAAGGACAGTGTCGGAGACACTTCGGTTGACGTAGAGGCTGTCAAGAAGAAAAGAAAAAATGACAGAGAGCTACTGAAGTCCATCTTTGAGAAACAACCAAGCAAATCATTGAGCATTGACAAGAGTCCAGAAGTATGTATCACTCAGAATTTGTTTACCTGTACAAACAACGATGAACAAAGATGGTCCTTGAATTACATTCTTGAATAGTTAGGAGAAACGCACAGTCTAGCTATTATTTTCTGTCTTAAGTGTTGCTATGGTGTAACTATTAAATGTCTGATTAACTGTTTAATGTCCATATTAGTGTCATAGAGCTGTGAAAAGTGAAAGTATGAAAAAAATTGACAAGCAGTGAGATTCGTATTGAAAGTTTCTTTGAAGCATTTTACCATTATATTAAGTCCATCTCATGGAATATTCATTCATTCATTCATTTTCTACCGCTTATCCGAACTATTCTGGGGTCATGGGGAGCCTGTGCCTATCTCAGGCATCATTGGGCATCGAGGCAGGATACACCCTGGACAGAGTGCCAACCCATCGCAGGGCACACACACACTCTCATTCACTCACACACTCACACACTACGGACAATTATCCAGAGATGCCAATCAACCTATACCATGCATGCCTTTGGACCGGGGAGGAAACCGGAGTACCCGGAGGAAACCCCCGAGGCACGGGGAGAACATGCAAACTCCACACACACAAGGTGGAGGTGGGAATCGAACCCCCAACCCTGGAGGTGTGAGGCAAACGTTCTATCTCATGGAATAGATTATTATAATATATAATTTAAATCCTGTTTTCAAATCCGCAGCTTTTGAAACACTACATACATTTCACTAATCATAAAATGCACTGTTAGGTTTTTAGTTGCTACGTAGTTGCTGTGAGCAAACATTTTTATAAAAATAGGCCGTCATAATAATATTAAATAGGCCGTCATAATAGCAATAACTCCAGCTTGTGTAAAGGCTTTATATTTGCACTTCACAGTATCATGATTGCATCACACCTCTAGGTTTGGATTATTCATTCCTGCCTACACCCTGTTTCTGGAGTTTGCATGTTCTCACCTTGATTGAGGTTTCCTCCAGGTTGTCTGGTTTCCTCCCCCAGTCCAAAGACATTCATTGTAAGCTGACCGATATGTCTAAATTGTCAGTGGTGTGTGAGGGTGTGTGTGATTGTGCCCTGTGATGTACTCCCATCCAGGGTGTCCATACCTTGTGTCTTGAGTCCCTTGGGATAAGCTCCAAGATCCCTGTGACCCTGGTAGAAGTGGTACACAAAACGGATGGCTGGATGAATCACCATGTGCGATTCATTGGAAAAATAAAAAATAGAAAAATATCCTTCTATAATAAATAAACTCAAACTGTGTTCCAAAGGAACTGCACACGATGCACAATGCACTATGTACTCTACCAGTGGAAGACGTGGAAACATTTTTTTAAAATCACAGATGACATCTAATACACGTAATGTGAGGCTGGTAGCATTAACAGTGTGCAATTAACTTTTAAAACATTTGAAAAAAAATCAGTGGTCTAATTTAAAAAAAAAAAAAAAAAAAAGCATTTTGTAAGCTGTCTTGTCCACCGGCGTGTTGTCATCTGGCTTGAAAATGTTTTCTCATCCAGCATCAGCACCTGGTAGCCCGGCCCCTTCTCCACTACTTAAGCTACGAGTGTTACACTTTGTAATCGGGTATAAGTACAATTTGGGATGTACCTTCAGGCTTTCCTTTCATTTCCCGTATCTGTTACTAGTAGGTTTTTTTTTGTAGCTGTCTGGATACCTAAGTTGCATCATAGAGAAGATTTTTTTTTAAGAAAAACCCCACCCTGGTAGACTCACAGCATGAATAGGGGTAAACCTTTTTATAACATTATGAGAAAGCACTTACAACTCTACAGCCAGCTGTTATATAAAAGAGAAGTGATGGGACAAAACCTGGGTATTTCAATCAGTTTCTTGCTTGGTTTCTATCAGTTTCAGGAATAAATGATCTTTTAAAACGCATCTCATTAATGAGGGCTTGATCTATGACCCTTACATTGATATCTTTTTAAATCCCAGACTGAGCTCTCCTCTCCCGGAGAAAGTGAGGACAGGACTCCCGGGAGACTTCAAGCAATATGGCCACCACCTAAGCCTAATGATGAAGTGGAAAAAGTGGGACTCCGTTACACCGAAGCAGGTAGGGTGGTGTATTAAAGAGCAAGCATCGATCTATGTACAGAAATCTACACTTCTCTTTCTGTTGGCTTTAGCAACAAACATTCCTCAGTTTTGCATTTGAACTTAATTCTAAGCTGCCGAATGGGAGCAACTTTGCTTCGGTGTGGCAGATGGGTAGAAGTATATGACACAGTTGTATTTTATGATTAAAGTAGTCTACCGCATATCTGCACCCTTTAAAGTATCTGCTAGATGACATTTAGATTTCAATTCAAGAATAGTTTTTCATCCAGTAGAAAATATAAACAGCATTAACACATCCGCATTAACACCTTAGTAGTTCATCCACTTGTGAAGTTTAAAAGGGGGGCAAAAGGGCACAATGAAGGGCAAATCCATCCTTCTCACCCTGCTATTACTGATGTAGATATTGTGTAGACTCATACATGAGCATTGTCCTGATTTCACCTTAAACACCAAACATCACTCATCATTCTTTTGGTGAATTTGTATCAAAAGTCGGTTTCTTCTGGACAGAATTCATGTTTCCTCGAAAAATCCAACATATTGAAGATCTTCTACGTCCGTCTTTTCCCGTTAGGGGTCGCCACAACGAATCATCTGTTTCCACATAGCTCTATCCTCGGCTTCCTCTACTCTCACACTTCGTGTCCTCATTTAACACATCCATACTGTACTGTATATCTCTGCTTTGGCCTTCCTCTTCACCTCTTACCCGGCAGCTCCATCTCCAACATCCTTCTACCAATATAACCAGTGGTGTAGTCTAGTTTTTTGTAGTGAGTATACTGTGATTTTTCCCCCCCTCCCAGCCTCATACGCACCCATCCTAGAGCGACACCCCATAGGCACCACCACACTCACTAATGCATAAAATATGCATCTACATGTAATTTAGAGCATTATTAAAGACTGCTTATGTGTTATCAACATTCCAATTTATTATAAGCAACAAAAGACAGTCAGCTGATAAAACCTGTGCTCCAGGTCCCATATTCATATAACATTTAAGGCTAAATGTAGCTCTTAAAGGTAAAGTTCACCCAAAAATGAGAATTGTGTAGTTTCTTTCTTCTGTTTAACACAAAAGATGATATTTTGAAAAATGACACAATTTTCATTTTTGGATGAACTATACCTTTAAGAGCTACATTTAAATGTTATATGGATATGGGACCTGGAGCACAGGTTTTACCAGCTGTCAATGTTCAATGTACATTTAAGAGTGAACAATAAACATTTGTTCAGTTTTATCACCAACACTCTGTCATTGCAGAATATTATGAACTGAATGAACTGGTAGTTTACAAAGCTTTCCAAATACATTTGTACTCGGGCTGTGGGTGAAATGTCACCCGAAACTACTGCAGCTTTAGGCGCAGGATTCCGAAAACACTCAGAGTGTAGTTTTAGTCTGCTTTCGTTTCATATCTTCTTTTACATTACTTAGTTAATTTCACATTTGCACCAAAAAACCCACGGAAGCCCCAATGGTCCAAAAATGTTAGTGATTCACAATCGCTACCACAGTCTGTGTTCGCAACTATGAATGAAAGTTCTGTCACAAAACGATATTGTTACGTATCCTCACGCTTTTTAAGTGGGTATACGGAAATCCTTGGCCTTTCCTAGTGGGTATACGGCGTATACCTGCGTATCACGTAGACTACACCACTGAATATAACCATCTCCCTCTTCTGTACATGTCCAAACCATCTCAATCTAGAGAAGATACAAAATACAAAAGTAGGGCACCAAGTATTTGATGCATTTCGTAGTAAAATTAACTTGGAACTTTTGCACACATCAAATTAGACACTTATTTCGATTGTTAAACCGCTAACGTCATTAGACTTATGCTACATTCACACATACAAGGAAGTCATCTGTAGCCATTGCTAATACTAGTTGCCCTAGTAATGATGTTTATGAATGGGTGGTGCAACTACCATTCTACCTGAATAAACAAATCAGATTTCTTGACATTAAAACTAAATATTCTAGAAAGAGATTTGGCATATGTGTATAAAATTGATCATATATCATATGACATGAGACGAAGCTAAAGCAGCGTGTGCTCTTTTACACAGATCACATGCGCTCTACTGCATTCATGCCTGATTTGTGGTCACTGTACTAAGTCGCTCCATATTTGCCTAAAGTTAAATTCTCAAATTTTTCGCATCGTTTTACATGCCCACATCGTTTTACATGCCCACATCTATTCACCGACGGACACTGTCGCTCATGTCACCAGAAGTCTTCAGCTCTGACTAAAAAACAGATGATCTCCGTTGGCTTTGTCTCTGTGAGTCAATGAATGTGTGAATGTAGCTTTACATGAAGATTTGGGAAGCTGAGAACATTTTCTGTAGTCTCTGGAAACATTTCATTAAGATGAAATCTTGAATCATTTGAATCAGTCCAGTTAAATGATTCATGCACATTTACTCACCTACTGGATAAATTACACGGTTTGCCCCAACGTGTAACTTGATCATGCCACAGCTTGAGCAGTGTAAAATAGCTAATAATTATTGCTCTATTTGTTCAACATTATATGCTTGTATGTTTATGCTTAGAACTATTTCTTTTCACAGCTCAACACAAACTCCTACTAGTAGTACAGACTGTTAGATTACTAGATCATTCTCTTAATAAACTTAGTGCAAATCTCAGCCGTGACTAAAAGGATTCACATACAGGATTTTGAATTCACTCAATTAAAAAGCACTATGAAGGTTTACTGAACCGCTGGCACAACTCTCAGTCAGACTAAACTCTCACAAATAAACATATAATGTACAAATATCAGTTCATATAGATAAATCATGTCTAGCGTCCGGAAGGGCTCTGTAGAGTCAGTTAGTCTTTAGTGTTTAGTTTAAGTATAGAGCAAATCAATTGCCCCTATAAAGTTCAATAACAGTTCAACAATTAGAAAAAAGATCATCATATTATGTAATTAACGGAGAAGTTACAAATTAAAGGAAAATCCGGTGGCTTTGAGGACAGGTTCGGGGCCAGTTTTTTTCCCCACACCCATAATTCTACACTAGAACCCTGATGTTTCACTAATACGTCACTGTCTGTAATCACACTGCAGTTGATTGTATATTAGTGACGGGAAGTTC